>NW_026057577.1:110278690-110331590 GCF_023721935.1 Panthera uncia
CCAGGCTCCGGGCCATCAGCCCAGAGCCTGACGCGGGGCTCGAACTCACGGACCGCGAGATCGTGACCTGGCTGAAGTCGGACGCTTAACCGACTGCGCCACCCAGGCGCCCCGGTCTCTTCCGTTCTTACGTGCACTGTGACAGTAACTTCCTGGCTGCCTTGTTTTGAGTCCACCCCCACTTCCATTCCAGCCCATCTTCTGTCTTACCACCGAAGTGGTCTTTCTAAAATCTAACTTTGATCATGACATGCTGATCATTGGCATCCCTCTGACTTGGGGAAGAAACCCAGATTCCTCAGCATAGCAGAAGAGCTTAATGGCCTTCCCTCTATCTTTTCTTCCAGGATGACCTTCTGTTTTTTTTTAAAAAAAAACTTTATGGTTTTTTGTTGTTGTTGTTGTTTTGTTTTTTAATTTTTGAGAGAGACAGAGCTTGGGTGGGGGAGGGGCAGAGAGAGAGGGATACACAGAATCCGAAGTAGGCTCCAGGCTCTGAGCTGTCAGCACAGAGCCCGACATAGGGCTCGAACTCACGAGCTGTGAGATCATGACCTGAGCTGAAGTCGGACACTTAACTGACTGAGCCACCCAGGCACCCCTTTAATTTAAAAAAAAATTTTTTTTTAATGCTTTATTTTATTTTTGAGAGAGAGAGAGATTGAGAGCAGGGGAGGAGCAGACAGAATCTGAAACAGGCTTCAGGCTTCAAGCCGTCAGCACAGAGCCTGATGCAGGGCTTGAACCCACAAACCATGAGATCATGACCTGAGCCGAAGTCAGATGCTTAACCGACTGAGCCACCCAGGCACCCCTCCATTAAATTTTTTCTTTTAATATTTATTTATTTTTGAGAGAGAGAGCATGCGAGCAAGGAGAGGCAGAGAGAGAGGGAAACACAGAATCCTAAGCAGGCTCCTGGCTCGAACCCATGAGTCACGAGGTCATGACCTGAGCCGAAGTCGGAAGCTTAACCAACAGCCATCCAGGTGCACCTTTCATTCTGCTTTTTAATGATTTCACTTACTAGCATCATTTTCAAAGAGAGATGACACTCATCTGTCCTTACTCTTTTTAAAAGTTTGTGGTTTTTAAAAATGTGTTTATTTAATTTTAAGTAAGTTAACATACAGTGTAATATTGGTTTCAGGGGTGAAACCCAATGATTCATCACTTACATATAACACCCAGTGCTCATCCCAACAAATGCCCTCCTATCATCCATTTATTTATTTATTTAAAAAAATTTTTTTTTAACGTTTATTTATTTTTGAGACAGAGAAAGACAGAGCATGAATGGGGGAGGGTCAGAGAGAGAGGGAGACACAGAATCCGAAACAGGCTCCAGGCTCTGAGCGGTCAGCACAGAGCCCGACGCGGGGCTTGAACTCACGGACTGCGAGATCATGACCTGAGCTGAAGTTGGACGCTTAACCGACTGAGCCACCCAGGCGCCCCGCTCCTATCATCCATTTAGCCCATCCCCCTTTCTACCTCCCCTCCAGCAACCTTCAGTTTTTTCTCTGTATTTAGGAGTCTCTGATGGTTTGCCTCCTTCTCTGTTTTTACCTTATTTTTCCTTCCCTTCCCCTATGTTAATCTGTTGTGTTTCTTAAATTCCACATATGAGTGAAATCATATGATATTTGTCTTTCTCTGACTGATTTATTTCACTTAGCAGAACACACTCTAGTTCCATCCACATGGTTGCAACTTGCTTTTTTAGTAATACTAATAACCTGTGAGACAGAAAGAAGTGCCTGATATGTACACCCAGCTTGTAGATTTGCTCTCTTTCTCTTCATACCTCCCCAGGCTCATTTGTATCCATAATTACAAATATGGTTGACGTTGTTACCTGCTAACCTCTGACATAGCAAAGTTGAGGCCTCCTTACAACATAAGGCTGAGTCTGAAGAATGCTTAACAGTTCTTTATTTTGTACTTTTGCTGGAAATGTCTGTGTTCCTAAACAGTATGTTTTCAAACACTGTATAAATAGTGAAGTAATATTGTGTATTTCTTGAAACTTGAATCTTCTGTGTGTTTAGGTCAGTGTCACACTGTGCTGTATTTTGTCGAATGAATGTCCTGCAACTCACTGGCCCATTCGGAGGCAAACTTCTCTGTTTCACTCTGCAGGTTGTGGTGCCTCCCAAAGAGCTCATCTTGGCCGGCAAGGATGCAGCAGCCGAGTACGACGAGTTGGCAGAACCGCAGGACTTCCAGGACGATCCTGAGTGAGTGAGCGCTCAGTGACCGCCCCCCGCCCCCCGACCCCACACACACACCATAGCTGGCTCATATGGGAGCCCCACGTGCAGATCCCAGTTTTCTCATCCTGGTTTTTTGAGATACTTTTTTCCTATGATAAAAATAATTACTATAGCAATTTGCTGAATACATCTACAATGATGAAGAAGAAAATAAAATAAAATCCCACTACCAGAGAAAAGCACCATTAACGTTTTGGTCTTTGGCCTTCCATGTATTTCTTCCATCATTGGGATCATTCTGTAAGCCGTTTTTTAACCTTTTTTTCCTTTTAAATATATTTGTCCCTCTTAATAAAAAATATCAAGTACATGATTTTTAATAGTGTGGACAGGATCCAGTGTTCTCTCCCTATAGTTTTATCATTAGATTTGTCCATGTACCACTCATCCCCTGCCCTTTGACTAAAAGATTTTACTCTCTCATACCTAATAACTGAGAAGTAACAACCAAACCTTTCCCTGGGTGAGGGTACATCAGTACACCAGTCTAAAACTGCAGCTGGAAACTGCTCCTTCCTGAGGGAAGCATTGCTGGAATGATGCCGACAGGAACCACGCACAAATAGGAAGCTCATAGGCAGGAGCAAGCCCCTGCCCCTTCAGATTTCCAGTCTCCTTTAGACCCCTCCTAAGCTACCTGTCGGGAGCCAGCCTACAAAGCAGAAACATGGACAGCAGAATCCTGTGTCACAAAGCAAGATGTAGAAGGTGGGCTTGGAGCTGAAAGAATAGCTTCACATACAGGCACAAGGAACACATAAGCTTTTTAAACAGAATGATCCAAAGCTTCCTCAGTAAGACGCTAGAAAGAAGAAATAACATGGGATGGGGTTGGCGGGGCGGTGTGGATAAAGGGCAAAGATGAGATTAGTACAATGATTAGCAAACTTGAGTGAACTTCAGAAAGCATCAGGGCAGGTGTTGTGTTTTGTTTTGTTTTGTTTTGTTTTGTTTTGTTTTGTTTTGTTTTTAGTCTGTAGAGTCCCAGGCCCCAACCCAGATACTCTCTTTAGCAGGTCTAGCGGGGCACCAGAAATCTGAATTTTTTTTTAAAAGCTTCCTAGATATTAGTGGTTACCTGAGAAGTCAGGCTAGAAAGACACTAATTTTTTCCGAGTTTTTTTTTTAATGAATCTGATACAAATCAAGGGTTCAGTTATTTACTGTAGTACAAAATGCATTGAGTTAGTCCAATACAGAATTCATTCTCTGTAATCCTTGCTTTATGTGGGTCCTTAAATGACATTAATTAGGTAATAGAAATTTGTTAAACCAAGGTTGGTTTCTGAAAAGATCATCTGCGATAACAAATTTCTAGTCAGGTTACATGACAGAATGAACTATATTTCACATTGTACTTTTAGGACTTTCAGCTATTTGGACATTAATACTATATAATAGTGTATAAGTAGGTAACTGTTTAAATCCAGTAAGTTTTCTTAGAGTGAGTATCATTTGATAGTAGATCAAATTCTGTCTCATTGCCCTTTAGCTTTTTGTTTGAAACTAAGTTACTGAGGCACAAAGTTCAAGTGCATGTCACAGAAGATGAAAGTTGAAACTTCAACTAAAGAGATCATTTTTCTGTTCTAAAAATTTCTAACTTACAGAGCTTATTTACAAAAACACATTAATCTGTGGTGTTCCAGAAATTCCGTCACAGCTCTGAGTTAATATCAGTCTGTATCCTATAGAAATATTACCACATGCACACTAAGATAAATGTAAAGGGGTAGTTGTAGCACCATTGTCTATAACAGAGGAAAACTGGCAATAACGTCAGTATATACCAACTATAGTAACTCTATGAGAAAATACTATGCAGTCGTTAAGTAGAATGGAGAAGATCTCTATATACCAGTATGGAAAGGTGTTTGTGATAAACTGAGAGGAAAAAACCAAGTTAACAGAATAGTGTGCCCCTTTTGTGTTGGTTTGAAAAGCAGGAAAGTATGAGTTTATAGAAAAATATCTGGTAGGTTAAGAACCAAAGTGTTTGTAGTTTTTCCTTGTGTGCTGAGGGGGAAAATGAGGGAGAACTTACATTTTCCCATTTAAATTTTCCACAACTGTATTTTACTTTTATAATATTAAAAAGATAGATTGACATTTTGCTGAAAGAATGCTTCATCTCTGATAAACGGAATGGTGGTCATAACTTGTCATCAGATAAAATGTAAGTCTTAGTGGCTTGGCTGACTTGTGACCTGCCTAATACTGTGCTTCTTTTTTTCATAGCATTATAGCCTTCAGAAAGGCCAACAAAGTGGGTATCTTCATCAAAGTGACCCCACAACGTGAGGAGGGTGAAGTGACCGTGTGCTTTAAGATGAAGCATGATTTTAAAAACCTGGCAGCCCCCATCCGCCCCATTGAAGAAAGTGACCAGGGCACAGAAGTCATCTGGCTCACCCAGCATGTGGAACTCAGCTTGGGCCCACTTCTCCCTTAAAAGGTGCCACCAGTGGGGCGGATCCCAAAGGACAGTACCACCACGAGCCCACGTTAAAATGTGGAAGCCGCTGCTTTGTTAAGCCTTGTTTGTAACGATGTACCCAGGCACTACTGAATCCTATTCCTAGGAAGGTGGGGGCACAGGCAAGGCGTTGGGAACACGGGGTAACTCCTGTTCTCTTGCTCTCACTTCTGCTAATACCAGTGAATTACTGTCTCCCTTACTGAACCCCGCACGTCGAATAACGGCAGCATAGTTCCCTCCCAAAAAAAGGGGGTGGTGGCTCTTCTTTGGCGTGGCATTGGATTTACCACCTGAGAAATTCTGACCATACTGTCTCCCAGTCTGATCTCACAAGGGATCACGGTCTCACAGATGAAACCTAAAATGATAACTGAAAGGTGGACCTGCTGTTAATGATCCAGCACTGGTCTGCTCTCTGCATTCCATTTAGCTATAATCTAGCACTCTAAACATACCCCTTCACTGGTTGCCATGGCTCCCATCTTGCTTAGGTTTCCACTGGACAGAAAAGTAGAAATTGTCACATCGTCTTCAGTTTTGCGGTGTTTGAAAAAACCCGTGAGATTCTCAAGGCGCTCCCATTTGCCTTTTTCTAAGTGAATACAGGATACTTACTTATCAGTTCCTCTTAAAATTTCTTTGTTGTTAGAACATGGAGCTCTCTTTTGAGAAGAATTGAAGAAGCAAGCAATCACATGTCATGTCAAGGGGGTGGCGAATCCCATTCATTTTAAATGTTGCCACAATATCCAGGGGTTACCGCTGTCACTGGGAGGCAGCCCTTCTGTGTCTCACTCCCTTCCCCTCCTCTCTGCCCTGCCTCTTTAACTCAATAAGTTGTTCTGGACATTTGGCACCTGGAAAGAGCCCAAAGAAAACTTGGTGGACAAGTTCACTTCTGGAATGCAGATTTTTAGCATGATCCAAAACTAATGTTCTTTCCACTGATTTGAAGGGTTACATAACGATTAAAATCTCTTGAATCCCAAACTAGATATTAAGATAAGGAACCTTTCCTCTTCCTGAGTTTAAGACTTTTATCATATGGTGTGTCAAATAAGACCATTTTGATTGTAAACCATAAAACAGTTCAGCATACTTGCCTAAGAGCACATGTGCTGTTTTCTCTTGGTATCCTGGAGTTGGGTTGCTGACCTTAACTTCTGTGTTTTCTAAAGTGAGATTTGACCAAGTAGACCAGCTGCACCACATTGTCTGTAAATGTATTGTTAGCAAGTGGCCAACACATTTTTGGGGAGAAGAGAAATTTCCTGTTTGTCCTCGTTTTGTTTTTAAGTTCAAGCCTTTAGTTAAAAAACAATTAAGATATGTAGTAGTCTAGAACATAGACAGGACATAGTAACTTATTAGCTCCCTCTGGAAGATAAAAATACTTAGGAAGCCTTTGAAAGACACTAAATTGTACTCTAAAGCTTAAGCCGACTTTATGAAACAATATTCCACAGAGTAATATATATGCTGCAGTATGAGAAAAAAATACACATATCTCTAACATTATGAGAGTAATTAGTAAGGTTTAGCCTCTTAGGAGTTGGGGCAGGGGGTTGTATAATGACAATTTGCAGACTGTAGATACAGTTTAATTTTTTGTGACCCCACAGTGTTAAGTCAGTTTTTATTTCACTACCTGCTAGAGCCTGCTCTGACGCCACTGCTCCATATTTGCTGGTGGAGAAGCTGGACGTCAGAGCGGAGAATGGCTTCCTGTGTTTACACATCTGCAGACTGTACAACAGTTGTATATTGTGCGTTTACGGCATGTAGCTAGTGTTCGTTCCCAAAAGTGATAATGTTGAAGCCATGGGTCTCATCACCCCCAGGTGACACAGAAACACAAAAATACTTTTGATCACAGATTTTTTTTTTTGCCTTTAGAAGTCAAATTAACGTGAAGAATAACAGAGTCATTGTATAAATGTTTCCTCAAGATAATTTTCAGTGCAAGCCAGTATTCTGTGTATTAGTAGAAACGGCTCAACACCTGCAGCTGGTGAATTCAGAATTTTGTTACTTGTTTATATTAGATCAGGTGCAAGACTGCCAGTGCACAGGCAGCGTGCATCTCTGCAGGCGAATAAGATGGCATTAGCACCAGAAACTACAGTTTTGGAAACTTAAGGTTAGGTTACTTTGGATTTGTGGTTTGATTAGCCCACCAAAGGTTTCTTTTGTTCACAGTGCTTATAGGTGTAACGAGCTAAGTAAATGTCATGCATATTTGTGAAGAAACATCCTTTTTGGTCCCTTTTGGGAATGAGAGGCACTCCTTGATCCTTATGAATCACAGGTTCCTGTTTTGCCTTATAGCTTAACTTAATGTAGTGAAATAAAGCAGACAAAGCTTGAGCGTGTCTTTTGTTTGCTTTCCTGAGGGCTGATTGGAATAGCATGGCTCGGAGTCCAAAGACTGGCTTGAAGAGAGTTAGTCTGAGAGGTGGTGGGGCCTGCTCCCTCTTCCATTTCTTTCAATGAACGAAGCTAAAACCTCGTGTCAAGTCAGTTCCCTGTAACATACAGGTAGATGTTGCCTGAGCTCCTTATCGACGTCTTCTCAGAACCATGATATAAATGTTATGTTCAGCTTTTATCCTGCGTCGTTGCTCCCAAAGCTTACTTGCAGCTGCCCAGAATGGCCCACCCCCAACAAGTGGCCGCCACTCCACCTTCACCTGGACTTCTGTGACCCTGCCTTCCCCCCGCCCCAGGACTGTGGGTGACCCATTCGCGCCCCTGTCTAAAGCTGGCCCCACCACCTGGCACAGTCAGTCTCGTCCTCTCACCTGTCCCCAGACGCCCCTTCAGCAGTGCCCCCTCCGCTCTCCTGCATCGTTGCCATGTACGTGCTAGGATCTCTCTTATCTTAGGAGCTGACCTCACGCCCCTCTTCAGCTGCCACCCCATTTCTCTCCTCCCTT
Organism: Panthera uncia; assembly: GCF_023721935.1. Lineage (NCBI taxonomy): Eukaryota > Metazoa > Chordata > Mammalia > Carnivora > Felidae > Panthera > Panthera uncia. The sequence goes on from NW_026057577.1 coordinate 110,286,382, forward strand.
TTCAGCAGAACTCCTTCAAAAACTTTTAGTTCCATCTCCTGTACTCACCTGAGCCCATTCCACCTAGGCTGCCACCCCAGCATGTCACCAAAATTGCTCTTGTCAAGTTCTCTAACAATCCACATGGCTAATTCTCCGTCCTTATCTACTTAATCTTTCACTAGCATCTGGCAGCTGATCTCTCCCTTCTTGAAAACCTGTTTTCTCTTGGTTTCCAGAACACAGCTGATTTTGCTTCCATCTTACTGGCAACTTTTCTTGCATATCCTTTGCTGGCCCTTTCCTGTCATCCCAAGCTTGGAGTGTGCCAGGTCTCATTCCTTATGCTTTTGTCTCTGCTCACTCTTAGTGATGTCACCACTTTCACGCTACCTATTAAATTTACATACCAACTCTAGAATAGTCTCTGAAAGTTCAAAATCACAGTGGATTTCCTCTCCCCACGTCTGCCCCTCCTGCATTCATCTCACTAAATGGCGCCTGTATCCTTTCAGTTGCTCACTCAAAAACCTTAGCATCAACCTTGACTCTACATGCCACATGCAGTAAGTCAGCAAATCCTACCAGCTGTGTCTTCAAACTGTGACGTCACATGCTCTCCAACGTTACTCTCCTGGGCCAAATCACCATAGGCTCTATAAAACCCTAGGATATTGCAGTAGCATCTAAACGGGTCTGGAAACCACCCTGGCCCCTGGCCCCACCTGTTAGTCCACATTCAACACAGCAACCAGAGTGAATAAGGCATTCTTCCACTTCAAACTCAAGCTTTTGAGCTTGGTAGAACAAAAAAATACAAACTCCTTACAGTGGCTTGTGAGGTCCTACATGACATGAACCTACATGATGTGAAACCCCACTACTGCCTCCTTGAATTCATCTATTACTTCCCCATGCTCCCTCCACCCCAACCACGCCAGTTTCTGCTGTTGCTGAGTCACCCAGTCAGGGGTCTTCTCAGGGCCTTTGCATGGGCTGTTCCATCTGCTTGGAAAACTCCTCCCAGATACCTGTATAACTTACACCATCATCACAATCAGGCCTTTGCTCAAATATTTCCTTCTTAGTGAGGCTTTCCCTGACCACCCTACTCAATGGTGGAAAACTGCCGTCCCTAAGCACATTTCCTGTCCCCTTGGCTACTTGTTTGCTTTTTTTTTTTTTTTTTTTTTTTTTGCATAGCACTAAACACCAGCATAATGATATACTTTATTTTCTGACACATGACACTAGAACATAAGCTCTGTAGTGCAGGGATTCTGTCTTTCTTTTTTTAATTGCTGTATCTGCAGAGCCTACAATACCTGATAGTAGGCACCTTAATTTGTTCTATTAATGTTATCCTTTTCCTTATGTATGTACCTGTTGATCTTCTAGCTTTTTTTTTTTTTTAATATACCTATGCCTCTTTTTTGTCATAAGCCAAATATCGTGCTTGCCTTGAGCATTCTTGTTCTGTTGTTTTCTCTACCTAGAATACTCTTCCTTCTCTGTGTGCCTTCTCTAGAATTACTTCCTTGCTCTCTCCTCCCATCTCTCCCTTCCTCTCATCTAGATGTCACCTTGATCCACAGCACTGTATCTCTTAAAAACATTTACCTCTTCCTTCTTTATGGGGTTTTGTATGTGTATAGTTCAGTTACTGGATTGTAGACTCCTTCAGAGCCAAATTCTGGACCCCTTCTCATCTGTTTTTCCTTTATTTCATCAAACTAAAAACAATCAGAGCTGAGATGCTTGTTCAGTTGCTATACTTAACTTTGTTTATCCTCATTTTCTGGTGGTCAGGGACATCTACAGCAAAATGTATTTCACAGTGTGAGACACCCACACAAGATAATGACTTTAAGTATTAAATGAAAGTAACATTAGGGGTGCCTGGGTGGGTCAGTTAAGCATCTGACTCTTGTTCTCGCTTCAGGTCATGATCTCATTCTCATAGTTCGTGGGATCAAGCCTGTGTTGAGCTCTGCACTGACAGCGTGGAGCCTGCTTATAATTCTCTCTCTCTCCCTCTCTTTCTGCCTCTCTTTCTCAATATAAATAAACGCTAAAAAAAAAAAAAAAAAAAAAGAACATTAGGGGCACCTGGGTGGTTCAGTCGGTTAAGTGTCCAACTCTTGGTTTTGGCTCAGGTCATGCTCTCACAGTTTGTGAGTTCGAGCCCTACATCCGGCTCTGCACTGATAGTGAAGAACCTGCTTGGGATTCTGTCTCCCCCTTTCTCTACCCATCCCCCACTTGCATGCACACTCTCTCTCTCCCTCTCTCTCTCAAAATAAGCAAACAGTTTTTAAAAAGTAACATTAGGGGTGACTGGGTGGCTCAGTTGGGCGTCCGACTTCGGCTCAGGTCATGATCTCACAGTTTGTGAGTTCAAGCCCCGTGTCGGGCTCTGTGCTGACAGCTTGCTCAGAGCCTGGAGGCTGCTCCGGAATCTGTCTCCCTTTCTCTCTGCCCCTCCCCTGCTCACACTCTGTCTCTGTCTCTGTCTCTCTCATAAATAAACATTAAAAAATAAATAAATAAAAAGTAACATTTAATAGAGAATCAACCAGTGAAAAAATATTTTCCTCATGTTTTTATCCCTATCCTTCTGGTTAAATCAAGGAAAAAGTATCAATACTCATGTTTGTAACATCTAAACACTTCCTCTTCTTTTTTAAACCTAGGCTTCTAGTTCAGAGTCTGGCAGACAACAGTAGCTACTTACTAAAAAAAAGGCTGTTTCATTTTCATTGTATTTGTTTTTAAGGCTGCATCTAAATATGTGATACTATTTTCCATTTACAGAAGTGATAGAAAGTTTCCTCTTAAACTATATTTTGAAATGAAATCACTCAGGAGTTCCGCTTCTGCCCATGATACGGGTATCTGGAAAGTGTCACCCCCCCCGCCCCCACTCAAAAAAGAAAAGGTGGATAGATGAGAAAGTCATAAATTTTACTGGATCTATCAGAGAGCTGATGTGGCAGAGCAGCCAAATAGCTTGAATTTCAAGGCGGGGGGGGGGGTGGCGGGGGGAGCGGGGAGGGACAGACCCCTCCAAGGAGAGATCAGACATGCACAGCATGGGAGGAAGAAGTGTTGACCATTATAAGCAGGTAAGAGGAAATCAACAAAAATCTTTAAGAATTGTTTGAACAGTCATATTTGGGCTAACAAAACAGTACAAAATCCCTGGGAGCCTAAAACACTCAGGGAGCTTGCATGCATTCACAAGCTCTTTCCAGAATCTCCACCAGGTATTCATGAGAAAGACCTGCAGGGAGGGGAGAGTGCTGGAGCTCTACAGGGCCTCCTTGGTTTGGAGGCCACAGAAGAGATCTGCTGCTTCTGTAGGAAAGGCCCGAGAGCCTGCCTCCTCCTGCCCAGGCCCCTCCCTCATAAGGAGAAAAAGGCCACTGGGGGAGGAACAGAAAATCATGTCTCCCCAGGGCACAGGTAAAGACCCACTGCTGCTGGGGCATGGTAAGAAAAAGCTTCTACTCTTGGGGGCAGAGGACAAGATTCAGTCCTGAGCCCCAAAAATCTATACCAACCAATACCATTAAAGTTCTACCACTGCAGGAAGGGCAGGAAACTCTTCCTGACAAGGCCGACTACAGGCACAAGTCACAGTTTTGGCTGTCATAGACAGCAGGGGCAGGAATGTTAAGAAAAAAAACCACTCATGAGGCCTGGCCACAAAGGACCCACTAAAGACGGAAGTTGAACTGGAACAAAGAACCTCCAACAAATTCCCAACTACCAACCTAGCAAGGAACTAATAACAGCTGCTGGGGGAAAAGCAAGGCCACAGAGACTCACCACTAAGGTTCGGGTGTGCAGGACAGCTGAACGCTAAGGATAAAATATGAACACTTGAGAAAAGTTCTTCAACCCCATCCTAAAGCACAAAATAATGCTAGAGGATACGAAATCTGTAATGCATGGAAGGCAACCATAGCAACAACAAAACCCAGACCCAGTTCAATTTCTGACTGGATTGACCAAACCCCACACACGTGGCCTGACAGATCTGCCCACTTCCCAGCATCTACCTCAGTCTACTGCTACATAAGCAATGAATGGCATTCAGTAAAAAAAATTGAGTTACACAAAGAAGCAAGAAAGAAACAACTCATTTTTCACAGACAAGACAATAAGACCGTATACAGATATGACCCAGATGTTGGAACTATCAAGGATTCAAACTCTGATTGATATGTTGAAAAAAGTAGTTGAAAATATGGATAATATGTATGAACATGTTTCAGCAGAGAGGTGGAAACTGTAAGAGACAAATTGAAATAAAAAACAGGATCAGAGAGGAAAAATATCTTTTACAGGCTTATCAGTAGAATTGTCATAGCTAAGGAAATAATCAGGAAACTTGGAGATCGGTCAACAGAAATTATCCATATTGAACCACCTCCTCCTAAAAAGGGAGGAAGTAACACCACAGTTTTCAAGAGCTATGGAACAGTATCACGTGGTCTGATATGTGTAATTGGAGTCCCGGATAGAGAAGAAACTAGGCAGAAGAGTAAAGAAATGATGTCTAAGAATTTGCCAAACAGCAAACGATAACAAACCATAGGGGCACCTGGCTGGTTCAGTCGTTACAGCACGCGACTCTTGATCTCTGGGTTGTGGTTTTGAGCCCCATGCTGGGCATAGAGTTTTCTATACAAAAAAAATTGTTTTTAAATCTTAAAAAAAAAAAAAAAGATAACAAACCATAAAGAAGCTCAGCTAAATCCAAGCACTTTGCCTTACAGGAAAATATACACTTACCATATGATCAAGTAATCCCACTCCTTGGTATTTACAAGTGAAAACCTATGTCCATGCAATAACATGTATGTGAATGTTTATAACGGCTTTATTTATATTCACTGAAATCTGGAACAACTCAAATGACCATCAACTGGCATATGGATTTTTTTTAACTCACCCGGTACATCCAAGAATCTCAGCAATGAAAAGAACAAATTGCTGATGCATGCAACAATATGGAAGACTCTCAAATACTATATTGGAAGAAAAAGAAATCAGACCCAAAAGGCTATAATAGGACTCCACTTATGATTTTCTGGAAACAGCAAAACTATAGGGACAGAACAGATCAGTGCTTGTTAGGACTGTGTGTGGGGAGAGGGGAATTTACTTGGTTACGAGGAAACTTTTTGGAGTGATGAAACTATTCTATATTTGTAATGAATATATGTACATATGTGAATATATGTAAAAATTCTATACAACTATACAACTAAAAGGTAAACTTTTACTGTACATAAGTTCAACCTGATTTTTTAAAAACTGTGGTGACTTAGGGGCGCCTGGGTGGCTCAGTTGGTTAAGCATCTGACTTCAGCTCAGGTCATGATCTCACAGCTTGTGGGTTCGAGCCCCGCGTCGGGCTCTGTGCTGACAGCTTGGAGCCTGGAGCCTGCTTTGGATTCTGTGTCTTCTCTCCCTCTCTGCCCCTCGCCTGCTCGGGCTCTGTGTGTGGGTGTCTCTCTCTCAAAAATGAATAAACATTAAAAAAAAAAAAAACCAACTGTGGTGATTTGAACATAATAGGTATTTTAATGATACACTGTAAGTGTACAGAATGCTTGAATTCCTAAAATATTGGCAGTGCAGTAATGAGTTGTTCAAAAAACGATGTAACGATGCATGTGTTGATCCATAAGACCCTTTAAGTTTCAAGAGGGAAAACACTACTATTGTCTTTGGATTTGTGGCTTCACCATTTATTAGCTACACTACCAGAAGAAGCAAGTTAATTACTCGCTCTAAGCCCCACTCTCCTTTTCTATAAAACAGGGACAATCACACTTGCCTAGAGGGTAGTGGTTTGCCAGATACAATAAGGATATCCAGCTAAATTTGACTTTCAGATAAACGAGTCATTATTTTAGTATAAATCTATTTGGGACATATTTATACTAAAATATGGTTTGTTGTATATCTGAAATTCAACTTTAGACGTTCTGTGTTTTTGCTTGTTAAAACAGGCAACTTTACAGAGTTTATTGTGAGAAATACACTGGCACGTCAAGACGTTCGCCCAGCGTTTGGCATAATAAACGCTCCACGGAAGCTAACAATGTTTGAATCCCATCCCCTCATTCCTTGCTTGTTCCTCTATTCCTTCGCTCAATTTTAAAATAAATCTATTGTATTTCGGCTCTTCTTCCTAAGCACGGACCAACTCAAAGAAAGGACCAGGGAAACCCACCAGGCCGCCCAATTGTTAAGCGAAAAAATTCCGGGCGACGTCATGACGCACGAGGCCCACCCCCAAGGGCGCCCAAGACGCATAAATAAGACGTCAACGGGCCGGGAACCAGCCTCGGGGCCTGACGGGATTGTGGCGGTCCTCTCTCCCAACTCGGAAGCCGCCACTGCCTCCAGACGCTCTCAAGATGGCGACTTCTCTGGGTTCCAACACCTACAACAGGCAGAACTGGGAGGATGCGGTGAGTATGCCTGCCGGAGGAGGACGGAGAGAGGCGGCGAAGCCGGGCCTCTTTGGGGCGGGCAGGGCCGTGGCTGTGGATCGGCCGAAGGAATTCCGGGAAGGAGCCAGCGCTGCGGCCTAGCTCGGCCAAAGCGGGAGGCTGGAGGGCGGCCCTCCTTCGGGCTTGGAGGGAGGGGGCTTAGCCAGGGTCCGGGACCTGCCCCCTTCCCACCCCTGCCCTCTCCTCTCATTTCGAGCTGGTCTTTTTTTCCCGCCGCTTGCCGGAAGTGCAGACAGCGCCCCCTCCCGCGACCGGGCCCGTGCAGAACCTCGGGTTCCTGCCCTACCCTGTCCCCCACCCTCGCTCCTTGCCTCCCCTCCCTCCCCCTTCCCCACGAGTGTGGCTGAGATGGCAGGGTCTTCCGAGCCTGGCTTTCAACCAGATTTCCCACTTTCACCAGGACTTCCCCATTCTGTGCCAGACATGTCTTGGAGAAAACCCATATATTCGAATGGTGAGTAATCGTGTGTGAAACGAGAGTTCTTCAGGTTCTGTCATTGTTGTGTTACCTACACGCTGTCCGTGAAATGCTTCTCCTAGCCAAGCCAAAGCAATGATGCTCCTTTACTAACCCAAAACACAGGACTATTTGCAAAGGACTGTCATGCTTATTCTGTCTTTGGAACTCAGCGGCATTCCTGAGATCCAGGAGTCATAACGACAGCTAATATTTGTTGAGCATTTATCTAAGAGTGAGGTGTATTAACCAGGCAAATACGGTTTATGTTTTTTCGGTATGGCAAGCAAGGAGCAGAGCTTGGATATAAATTCAGATAGGCTGACTCCAGGGACCTTAGCAAGGAAGGAGGAGAAACTCGGTGTCCTGATTCCTAATCCAGTGCCTTTTGGCCACTGCACCTTGTAATCTGTTTAGTGTAAGGTAACCCCATCCTTATAAATAAGGGTAAAATCACCAGCAGTTAATATTTAATAATTAGAATAGGGCTGTGTTGTGATCCATCTCAGAGATCTTGATTGACTGTATACAGACTGTCTGCACAGGAGGGTATAGTAGGTACCTCTGACTAAACTTTGTAAAATGGGCTAGCCATAGCTACGTCCTCCATGATTTGGGGACTGTGGACACTATTAGGAATTTTAGTTCTTCAGCGAGAACTTGGGAGCCAGAAGTGAGCGGAAGAGTTGTGGCAGTGGAAACATACGTATTTACCCAGTATTAGATCCATAAGATTCTTTTTTTTTTTTTTTTTTTTTTTTGGGACAGAGAGAGACAGAGCATGAACGGGGGAGGGGCAGAGAGAGAGGGAGACACAGAATCGGAAACAGGCTCCAGGCTCCGAGCCATCAGCCCAGAGCCTGACGCAGGGCTCGAACTCACGGACCGCGAGATCGTGACCTGGCTGAAGTCGGACGCTTAACCGACTGCGCCACCCAGGCGCCCCTAGATCCATAAGATTCTTAAGAGAGTATAATTCATAGCAGGTAGTTAGAATATATCTCTGTCATCCCCTGCCCGCCCCCCCCCCCCCACCCCCCAAAAGAGGTCGTCCCCACACACACATACACACCTCATTAGGATGCCGGGGATCTCCAGACACATTTCTTAGATTGTATTTAGGGAAGGAGAAGACATCTAGTTTTTTTCTTTCTGTAACCTGCTGTTTTCTGTTTCTTTCTGTTTCAGACCAAAGAAAAGTATGGGAAGGAATGCAAAGTAAGCATGCCTGTTAAAGAGTAATGATTTGATTTGATTTTCCTTTTCTTTTCAATTTGCATGGCTTTGAGCTTCTCCAGTAAAAGTCAGTGCTTCACAGACTTTCATGTATCATTTATGTACTCACTGATTGTTAACTGTTTAGTGTGAGAGGTAAGAAAGTGAGGCCTTTAATGTAAAGGTTCTTAACCTGGCGTCTGTGAATGGGCTTTGAACCCTCAGAGATGGTATATTGAGTGGTGTTGTCTGACCGTGCACATGAGGATTTAAATTTTTTTTTGACATTAATTTATATTTGAGAGACAGAGCACGAGCTGGGGAGGAGCAGAGAGAGAGGAAGACACAGAATCCGAAGTGGGCTCCAGGCTCTGAGCTGTCAGCACAGAGCTTTGAGACGGGGCTCAAACTCACGAACTATGAGATCATGACCTGAGCCGAGGTCAGATGCTTAACCGACTGAGCCACCCAGGAGCTTCCAAGTGAAGATTTTAGCAGAGGAGGAAGGTCATAGCTGTCATAAGATTCTTAAAGGAGTATATGGCATTCCCCACTGTCCCCCCAAAAGATTAAGGGTCATATGTTAATGGTGGTTACCTCTAGTGTGGGGAGGACTTTGACTTTTGAGTATTTCATTTCTGTACTGTGTTAATTTTTTAACTCCTGGGGATGGGTGTGCTAAATGGAATCGAAATGTCAGATGGTGTTTAGACTACATGATTGCTAAGATCTCTTCTAAACCCTAGAGTCAAGGATCCTTTCTTTAAATCCCCTGTTGTTATTAAATCCCCTAGCTTGATTGGCCAGACCAGCATCAGGGCTCTTATTTTGTTTATTTTGTTTATTTTGTTTTCCAGATCTGTGCCAGGCCATTCACAGTATTTCGCTGGTGCCCCGGTGTCCGCATGCGTTTCAAGAAGACTGAAGTGTGCCAAACCTGCAGTAAATTGAAGAATGTCTGTCAGACCTGCCTCTTGGACCTAGAATATGGTATGTTTGCCCTAACAGATCTAAAACTATGCAGATGCAGTTGCCCTAGATGACAAATTAGTCTTTTTGTTTTCTACTTCTCACCCCATCTCCAGTTCTGACCCCCCTTTGGAGTGCCTTTTGTGCTCTGCTTCTCCTAGGAAGAGGAGAATCGTGCCAGGCCATCCTAGAGCCCTTCCGGACAAGGGGAGGAACTTAACTTAAGGAAAAGTTGGGAATTAATCAGGACTGGCCCAAGCCTCTCTGTACATCTGTGTAGCCAAAGTGAGGCAAAGGCATTGTTCCTATGGTAGATAATCTCTTTGCCTTGGGCTTCTTTCAAAATCCAAAGCTCTTTCCCACAATCCCTACCAGAAGCATAGGCTAATTGTGCTTTAGATTTCTGTGTTTTGGGGACTGATGTGCTATAACTGCTCCTATTTTAAAAGTAATTTGGGAGTGATTTTTTTTTTTAACTACAAGTGACTTTTTGTTTATGAGAAAAGTACTTTTTCAATAAGAGTTTCTACTATACAATAAAATAAAAGGGAAAATATAAGTTTATGTATGTTAAGAAAGTTAGCTGCTAATCAGAGTCCTGGTCATATATTGTTTAATATTATTTACTTACATGTTTGTTAAAAGAAGTGTTCTGGTTCTGGAATATAGTGACTCTTACTGACTATGACTATCCCAAGGATCTAGAACACCAGCCTAAAAATAACCCACTTTTTATGTTTATTTAAATAAATCCTGTTCCAATAAAAGCTAGGTACTTCATTAATTACAGGTCAAATCTGACCATAACCAAAGTTTGTCATCTAAAAGATTTTCTAAAACCTTCATTTCAAATATCATGACAGCTTAGGAATTTCGACAGTTGCATAGAATGCTCTTAGGTAGTTTTGGCCTGATGGTAATAAAGATTTCGAATAAAAATAAAGCCTCTGGGGACGTGTGGGTGGCTCAGTTGGTTGAGCATTGGACTCTTAATTTCAGCTCAGGTCATGGTCTCATGGTTCATGGGATTGAGCCCTGCATCAGGTTGGGATTTTCCCTTTCCCCTCTCTCTACTCCTCTTCCTCGCTCACTCTCTCTCTCAAAATAAATAAACATTAAAAAAATAATAAAGCCTCTGATACCTAGAAAGCTGGAGGAGAGAACAATGATGTTGTATTCTATGTGCATGTTCAATATGGATTTGTTTTAAAATGTATCTTGAGGTTTTTTCCTCCTTTCCTTTGTACCAGGCCTGCCCATCCAGGTTCGGGATGCAGGATTGTCTTTTAAGGATGATATGCCAAAGTCAGATGTCAACAAAGAATACTACACACAGAATATGGAGAGAGAGGTGTGCTGCCACTTTCTTGATGTAATTTTATATTTGGTAGAATCCTAGTGGATTGATACAGTCTGTGTAATTTATCTTTTGAACTTGTCGTCGCTCTGTAGATTTCCAACTCTGATGGAACACGGCCAGTTGGCATGTTGGGGAAAGCCACATCCACCAGTGACATGCTACTCAAACTAGCCCGGACCACACCCTACTACAAAAGGAATCGACCCCACATTTGCTCCTTCTGGGTAAAAGGAGAATGTAAGAGAGGAGAGGAGTGTCCATACAGGCAAGAGCTGAATTCCATTTTCATTATTTGCTTTTAGATAATTAGTCATCTAAGAAATGGGAGATGCTAGCTTAAACTATTTCTGCTTTAAAATCTACAAGTTTAGGGGCATCTGGGTGGTTCAGTCGGTTAAGCATCTGACTTCGGCTCAGGTCATGATCTCACAGTTCGTGGGTTTGAGCCCCATGTCGAGCTCTGTGCTGACAGCTCAGAACCTGGAGCCTGCTTTGGATTCTGTGTCTCCCTCTCTCTCTCTGCCCCTCCCCTGCTTGCACACGCTCTCTCTGTCTCTCTCAAAAATAAATATTAAAAAAATTGGGGGCGTCTGGGTGGCTCAGTCGGTTGGGCAACTGACTTCACTCGGGTCATGATCTCACAGATTGTGAGTTCGAGCCCCATGTCAGGCTCTGTGCTGATATCTCAGAGCCTGGAGTCTGCTTCGGATTCTGTGTCTCCCTCTCTCTGCCCCTCTCCCACTCACGTTCTGTCTCCTTCAAAAATAAACATTAAAAAAAATTTTTTTAATACATATTTTAAAAATGTAATTAAACAAGTTTATGCAATTAGTGTCATATATCTCATTTCTTAGGGCTATTAAATTTAGAAGAGCTTGATTAAATTGTTGTTTTTACTTGTAATGGGACTTTTACTCGTAACCATGCCTTGGGAAACTAAGTTATTATGCCATATAATACGATGTTGACTCTAAAAGTTTCTGCCTGAGAAGTATGTCATGGTTTAAATCTCAGTGTGTAGTTGAAATCAAATGAAGGCCAGACCCCTAACAGGTATGTGAGTATGTTTCAGTCAAGACCGCCAAGCGTCTGGATCAGAAGTTCTTGATTGGGTCTTGGTTAACCACACACCCACCAAAAAAAAAAAAAAAAAATTATCTATACTTTTTTCTGGGGCTGGTCCACAGCCTTAATGAGACTCTCCGTGGAATGCAGGACTTCAGGTTTGTTAAGAACCATTGCCCTAGAGAAGGGTAACCATGTTTTGATTACTTTTTGTTTTGAAGCAGAGTGTGCCAAAAGCATTTCTTTATAAGGAAAGTCTGTTACCGTAGATCGTCATTTAAATGGCTTTTAGGAGGCTGGCAAGTGTTTGTGTGATACAATAAATCCTTTTGGTGTTAGCTTTGTTGTGATAATTATGTTTTGGTATGGCCATGGTTTCTAGTTCAGAAGGCATTTCAGGGTATATGTACGTAGCTACTATTGGGTGATAACCTGTAAATTCTTTTCCTTTGTTTTACCTTCATGTGTTGTTCTGTCTTGAACCATAGGCATGAGAAGCCAACAGATCCGGATGACCCCCTTGCTGATCAGAACATTAAAGACCGATATTATGGGATCAATGACCCTGTGGCAGATAAGCTTCTAAAGCGGGCTTCAACAATGCCTCGTCTGGACCCCCCAGAGGACAAGACTATCACCACGCTGTATGTTGGTGGTCTGGGCGATACCATTACTGAGACCGATCTAAGGTTTGTAGATAAAATTTTATGAGCTCTCTGCTTTTAACTGCCCTGAAATACTTTTTTGGGCAAAAACACAGGCAACAGGATAATTCTGTACAAAGTACATTTTTCTTTAGCCTCTCTATAGTTATGCTAATTAGTCATGCTAACAAGAATTTTTATAAACGTGTCCTTTCTCTTGCCAGAATAGTAATGTTCATCGGCAGTGCTTATAGTGCTTACCTGATCCTTCCACGTGATAATAATCACGAGATTCTATTTGACCTAATAGCCAAATAGAGTCTTTTAAATATGGCACATATCCAAGAATGATTAATTATGTCAAGGAGGGAGACCTTGGCAGTTATAAAACTCTCATGGTTTAAATTGTTGGCTTTTTAAAGAGATTTCTGTTTGCTATGTTTATATTATTCTTGGCTTGTATTTTGCTTGGCCAATGGGACATCTAGACAGATAGTGATGGAAATTACCCCTTCCAATTACCCACTTATCTCCTATAAGTGTATAACCTGCCCTTGGTAGCCTGTCTCCATTAAACCCGGTCTAAGTGAGCTAGACAGTCCCTACTGCTGGCCGACGCTTTCCCTGCTCCTCCCTTTTGTTTCATTGTTGTTGTTGTTACATAGCCTTAAAAAACTTTTTTAGAGGTGCCTGGGTGGCTCAGTCAATTAAATGTCTGACTTTAGCTCAGGTCATGATCTCGCGGTTCATGAGTTGGAGCCCCGCATTGGGCTCTGTGCTGACAGCTTGGAGCCTGGATCCTGCTTCGGATTCTGTGTCTCCCTCTCTCTCTGCCCCTCCCCCACTCACACTCTGTCTCTCTGTCTCTCAAAAATAAATGTTTAAAAAGATTAAAAAACGGGGCGCCTGGGTAGCTCAGTCGGTTAAGCGTCTGACTTCGGCTCAGGTCATGATCTCACAGTTTGTGAGTTCGAGCCCCGCGTCGGGCTCTGTGCTGACAGCTCAGAGCCTGGAGCCTGCTTAGGATTCTGTGTCTCCCTGTCTCTCTCTCTCTGTCCCTCCCCTGCTCATGCTCTGTCTCTCTCTGTCTTTCAATAATAACATTTAAAGAAAAATTTTTTTTTTTTTTAATTAAAAAACAAACTTTTTACAATGTTCTTGGCTCATGAGCTGCGGGCCTGAGTTTGCCAGCCCCTTATGGAGGGTTTAGGGTCCCTATGAAACCTGGATACTGGAGCCTCTATTCCTCCATGGAACAATCCCTGAGATGTTTGTAAACCTTTATTTACTCACTATTTTTCTTATACTCTCTCTCAGTAAGTAGTACCCACAGTAGGGCAGGGTACTGGGGGAATTACCTGCAGGTAGTTAGGCAGATGACCAGGGGGCCACCTGCCTTGTGTGTGAGTGAGTGCAAGAATGAATAATCCACTGCAACCTCCTGGGAGTGTCATTAACTCTCCTGTTTCTCTGCCTGTATCCCTTCAGAAATCACTTCTACCAGTTTGGGGAGATCCGGACGATCACCGTCGTACAGAGACAGCAGTGTGCGTTCATCCAGTTTGCCACGAGGCAGGCTGCAGAGGTGGCTGCGGAGAAGTCCTTTAATAAGTTGATTGTCAATGGCCGTAGACTCAACGTGAAATGGGGAAGGTGAGAATTGGGCTATTTTACGATGTCTTTATTGAGATTTTCAAGGAAGTGTTTCATTATCTGGGAGCTAGTATGCTTTTGGTGAATGGGTTTAAGTCAATAGGACCGTTAAAAACAATGTTTCATTTCTCTGACACTTCTCTAACACTGTGGACATTGGGAGGATCCTGCTTTGGAAATTTATTCAGGGCTTTGCCGTTGTAATCTACTCCTTCGAAGGTTCTTACCTTTTGTGACCAGCTATTATAGGCCAAATATAACGTCAGGGCAAGAAAGATTGGATTTGAGAGTTTACAAATGCATTAGACCTAGTTTCTGCCCTCTAGGGGCTGGTTGTCCATGGAGAATAGCTAATTGAAGTTTGAAAGTGATGATTGCATAAGAGAGACTCGAAGTGAAATACCCTGAAGGTTCAAAGGGAGAACATGTTTCCAGCTTGGAACCAGGAAGGAGCGCCCCTTGTGGGTGCTTCCTGTGTGCTGATTAAGCACTGCGCCAAACACACATAGGTCGCTGCTTCTTGTCCTTAACAGCATTTCCAGCAGAGTTTGAATCCAGGTCTTTCTGGCTTTAAAACATTTGCTTCTGTCTACTCTGCACAGTGGCATTTAGGGGAAAAGAGTATTCTCTGAAAAGGAGGCAAGGAGCAAAGGAACTCTATTTGGAAACACGAGAAGCAGAGGTGTGAGAGAAGGTGGGACAGAGTGCTGACATTGTGTGTGTGTGTGTGTGTGTGTGTGTGTGTGTGTGTGTGTCTGTCTGTCTGTCTGTCGCCCAGGTCCCAAGCAGCCAGAGGAAAAGAAAAAGAGAAGGATGGAACCACAGACTCTGGGATCAAGCTAGAGCCCGTTCCAGGACTGCCAGGAGGTGAGTGCAAACTTCCTGCCTACTGGGTAGCTTGCTGACGTCAAATGCTCACCCTGCCCTGCTGTTCCTCAGTGTCAGGAGAGACCCAGGCAGGTCTCTGGCTACTGTAGCAACTCTTTTCCCCCAGCAGGAGCCCCGGGCTTAAAGGAGGTAGAAACATCGTTGCACGGTCTTCTTCCCTTTGACTGTTGGCTGTTTTCTCTTCTCCAGCTCTTCCGCCTCCTCCTGCAGCCGAAGAAGAAGCCTCTGCCAACTACTTCAACCTACCCCCAAGTGGTCCTCCAGCAGTGGTGAACATAGCCCTGCCGCCACCCCCTGGTATTGCCCCGCCCCCACCCCCAGGTAACATCCATCTTCTTTCTTAGTAAATAGGTCTCATTTAGCCCAGGAAAATCTTTGTGAGAGTCCTGTCTCCACACCTCATTATCGTGGCTAAATCCTCTGAGTTTGCCCCATAGAAGTCTGCAAGTAAACCTGATTTGTTAGGATCCCTGATCTTTCGTTTTTTTCCCTGGCCTGCCAAGGAGGAGAAGGTTGCCAGTTTTCTAAAGATCTGAGTGTGTATGATCAGAATGGGAGTTACTGGATTATAGTGATCTCTCATCAGTTTGTTCCCTGTTTGGCTCAAGTTACATTTGACTTTATCTTGGGGTGGCGGGGGCAGTAATAAGCAGTTCTAGGACCAGCACTTTGTGTAGCGCTGCTCTAGGAAATGTCAGTGGCGATCTGTACAGTGTAGGTAAGTCACAAATAGCCGGTTCTCCTGTGGCAGAGTTCCCATACTCTGTAACAAAGTCCTGGTTTCTGAACACCTTCCATTCTGGTATAAGGCATTGAGGTTGGTGGTGACAGAGTCTGGCATCAGCCTGGTTCCTTCCTCATTTCCCAAATCCTGATTGCATCCTGTCTGGTAGGCTTGGCGTGTTAGGCACCAAAGGCTCAGATGACATAGTACCAGATCCCTTTGGGTCCTGTGGAGTTTTCTTTTAACCTGGTCTGAGGGGAAAGCTTTCTAAAGCCGAGGAAGTACTACAGGTGGACATGCCTAAGCAAGTCTGTGAACTGACATTTTCTGAAGCCCCTTGTCAATTTGACTTACGGCTGGGTGGTTTTGACCTTAGAAAGATTCACAGGTTTGAAAGGTTGTCCAGGAAACGGCAAGCCTAACAGATTTGTCCTCTCCCATCTGCAGGTTTTGGGCCACACATGTTCCACCCAATGGGACCACCCCCTCCTTTCATGAGGGCTCCAGGACCAATCCACTATCCTTCTCAGGACCCTCAGAGGATGGGAGCTCATGCTGGGAAACACAGCAGTCCCTAGCACACTATCAGCACGCCAGGGCTTTACGGAAGAAAGGGCGTTTAAAAATCCCAGTAAATGAATCTTGGAATAAATATATTTTTTCCTTCCTTTGTAGTTTCCGTGGTAGCTGAATGTGTTCAGATGTGGGCAGTCGGAGAACGACAGCCATGCTTTCCTACACGTGTTCCAAGGATTGATGGACCTCAAATAAGCTGCCATTAACACATCTGGTTACTACTATAACATTGCTAATAAAACTCAATGCCTGTTCTCCTTACTTGTATGGCGAACAAGCGACTGGGTGAATTGGAATGTCTAACGGAGTTACCATCCCAATTATATGTTCATTTTGTATCTTTTTTGGGGGGGAAAAATTGACCTGCGGTAAGATCTTTTTGACCATTTTTATGTCCATTGGGTACTTTTCCTTTTTATCATCTGAGAAAAGATTACTAGTACTAATCATTGTAGTGGCATGAGTGTGATTTAACACTTCGGAAGTCACGTTCTCAAGGAGACAAGTAGAAGCCAGCACCCAGCACAGCCCAGATCCTTCCTTACCTCTCCTCTCCTCATTTATTACTAAAGGCATCTGGCGGCTAGTTTCACTTCTCTGCCCTGCTAAAACAAGATGAAAACAAAAACCGCTTTTTAGTCCTATCAGTCGGGTGGAAACACCGATGTGGAGCTCTGTGTTGTTGAAGAAATCTGGCGTCTGGGATGAAATGATTTTAAAGAGCTTCCCGTAAACCATGTGAACAAACTGTGAAGTGAAAGTGGCGGCGTGCGTCGGGCTGGAAGGCTGTGGCCCGCAGCTGGGACTGTCCTCTAGCATTCACCCTCGTGTGTCTTCAGCGTCTCTCTCCTCGTAGTCCCCTGCTGCTGGGCAGAGGACTCTGTTTGGTCTTAGAATGTTTGGATATAACTGAATTGTAGACGGCAAAAATAATTTGATGTTGTGTTGTGTGTTTTTGTTTTTAAAAAATTAAAACGGGTCAATTTTCCAAACGTTGTGCTTTGTCCTTTGGTAGCTCACCTTGAGGTCAGTAGCAGTTAGAATCAGATTATGTATAAATGTAAGTTTTTGGCTTTAGACTGTTCCGATTTTTACCTCTGTATCCATTCTAGGATGGGAAAACGGCCCAGGCCTTTTTCGTAAGTGCTTGTGGTTAGTTGTGAGGTTGGAGTAAGAGAATGCACAGAAGGCACTTGGCACGGAGCTGCCGGGAGGTGGTTGACAAATGGTAGCTTTCAAAAGTCACTGCCATATTATCCAAGTCACTTTAAAGAGAAACAAGCAAAAATTATCCGAAAGTCTGTTTTTCCTGAAGCCAATTCCATGTCACTTGGGTAAACGATGTATTTCTGGGATGGACATAACCCATAGGACCCTTTTTTAACTTCTCTGGAGAAAATTGTTTTTTCCTCTAGAGAGCTTCCTCTGGGTTGCTTGCTTTTTTTTATTTTTATTTTTGTTTTTTAAAGATTTCAAAATTAATCTAGAAGGACTTAGAAGATTTGATTTAATTTCTAATAATACCAAATGTGAATCGGCGAGGGTACTTCCAAGTATTTTGACACCGTTTGGGGTAGGGTTTGTCTCTGTTTTGGGCCTACTTTTGAACCTGTAAAAGATTTTTAGCCAATTTGTGAATAAGATGTGGATTACGTGTAGTGTTTTAATAATGCCAAGTTTGATTATTTATATCTGTACATATATATGTATGTAAATATATGACTCCAATTGTATATTCTTTTCGAGAAGGAGGGGATTCTAAATTTTCTGCACTCTCTGGCTGTGGATATATTTTTTTTTTGAAAAGCATAATATGCCAGCATAAGTTGAAGTGTAGAAGCGATGCTGTCTTTCTTGAGTAAATCAGAATTAAGAGCGATTGGATTTTGACAAAAACTCTTAGGTACTTAACCAACTCCGTTTCCTTTTCCTCCAGGGCACACAGCTGGGGGTGCACTTGGTGAAAAGTAACCTTTGCCATTCCCAGACCAGGTCTGTAAAAACATCTCACCCAATCCCATGAATTCTTTTCCCATCTGGCTAAAGACACAGGAGGAGGATCCCTCCTCTGGAGGGAGGAAGATGGCAGAGTCACAATGGAAGGAGCCTGGGTTCCTTATCACTGCTTTGAGGAGGAGAGCGTTATGATGGGGGGAATTTTTGTTACAGTAAAGTGTTGAGACCTGGGGATTTATCTGTTACAGCAGCTAGTGTTACTCGAGTAACAGAGCTGTAGTTGAATCTCACCACAAAAAAAGAAAACCCCCATTTTTGTTGATAACGAGTGATGGTTTAAACAGACTCTGGAGCCAGATGATCTGCATTCAGATCCTCACTTCAGCACCTCCCAGCTGTGTGCCCTTGGGCACATTACTTAACCTCTGTCTCCTGGTCATAATGCCTCCCCTCCCAACCCTTCTCGTTGCCTGTGGTATTTTGGGCTGCTCCCCTCATGGAGGAGGCTCAGAAGGCACTGCATCATGACAACTAAATTAAGGCAGTGACTGCCCATGGGGCAAAGAGTGATGTGACAGATGTTTTAGACAAGTCAGCGAGCCACCACTGTAACCTGAAATAAATGGAAATAGAAGAGTCAAGGATGACACCCCCCGCAACCCCCCCCCCCCCAGGTCCCTGGGTTGGTCAGATGGGTGGAAGGGTGCCTTTTCCTGACCGAGAATGATGGTTAGGGGAGGACAGTGAGGTTGGGATGTAGGGGTAGGAAAATGAGTCCAGTGTGGGGGTTGGTAAGTTTAACTGGAAGACCTATGGAACTTCCCAGCCCAAAGGGAATCGGAGCTAAAGAAAGACCCCAAGATTTGGGAGTTGGCAATGAAGTAGCATTTGAAGCTGTGTGTGTGGAGTGAAATCCTGCAGGATAGGGATATAGAACACTAGTTCTTAAACTTCAGTATTTAAGTTCCTGCACTGGGTCTACACAAGTTGGTGAGGCGAAGACCACCCTCCAAGAAACACTAATATGAGATGAAATGGTTTTCTAAGATTAGAAGAAGCTACCCTCCTCAGAGATCCTGAAGTCTTTGTATTCTCCCTAACATTTTATTATAAAAATTTTCTAACATACAGAAAGGTTGAATTTTACAGTGAGCAGTCACATATCTACTAACCAGATCTACAATTAACATTTGGCCATATTTGCTTCAACACATACCTGTCTATTCCTCCATCAATCTGTTTTTTATGCATTTCAGAGTAGACTGAAAACAGCATACTTCACCTTGAAGCACTTAAGCATTTATATAATGAACTTGAGTTCAATATTTGTAGATTTTCTAGGTAAAATTTATACAGATTGAAATGCACATATCTTGAATATGCTACTCAAGAATTTTGACGTTGTATCCATCTATGTGACCCAAATCCCTGTCAAGATGTAGAACATTACCATCATTCCAGAAAAATGTCCCCTGTTCTCCCTAGTCAATACCCTGCCCCCATCAATCTCCAGAGGCAACTACTGTTCTGATTTTTTTCACCATAAATTAGTTTTACTTATTTTAGAACTTTACATAAATGGAATCATGCATTGTGAACTCCTTGTATTTGGCTTCTTAACAACATGATGTTTTGGAGGGTCATCCAGGATGTGTATAATTCCTTCTTATTGTTGAGTAGCATTCCACTGTATGATTATACCATCACTTACCTTCCATTGTATGATTATACCATCACTTACCTATCAACTTTTTGCTATCATGAATTAAAGCTGCTTTGGATATCCTTGTACACTTTTTTTTTTTTCTTGGTGAATATATGTTTTTATTTCTCTTGAAATAAATAGAGTGGACTTCCTGGATCACAATGCTGGTGCCCATTTAGTTTTAAAGGAAACCGTTGGAACTTTTCCCAAGATGGTAGTACCATTTTACATTCCAACCAACAAGAGTTCCAGTTGCTCCAAAACATCACCAAAGTTTCATATAAAAAGTCTTTTGACTTTTAGCCATTCTGATGGCATATTGTAGTATTTCATTGTGGTTTCAGTTTGCATTTCCTTTTTAAGTAGTTGTTGGTTGTTTATATATCTTCTTTTGTGAAGTGTCTGTTCAAATATTTTGGCCATTCTTACTGGGTGTCTTTTTATTAACTAGTTACAGGAGTTTTTAAAATATATGTATGTTCTAGATGTTAGTCCTCTGTCAGATATATGTTTGCAAATACTTTCTTCACATCTGTGGCTTGCCTATTAACTTTCCTATTGGAAAGATGATAAGCAATTTTCTTGATGAGCAGAGATTTTTTATTTAATGAAGTCTCATTTATTGTCTAGCATACAAAAATATGTATTAGTTTGCCAAAGCTGCTGTAACAAAGTATTATCAAGTAGGTGGCTGAGCCAACAGAAATTTATTGTCTCACCTTTCTGGAGGTTAGACATCCAAGATCAAGGTGTTGGTAGAGTTGATTCTTTTTAAGGCTGTGAGAATGTGTTCCAGGCCCCTCTTCTAGCTTCTGGTGTTGGTTGGCAAGCTTTGGCATTTGTTGGCTTATGGAACTATCACCCCCTGTATCTGCCTCCGTTTTCACATGGTTTTCTCCCTGTGTATACATCTACTGTTTCCAAATTTCCCTGTTTACATAAGGACACCAGTCAGATTGGATTCAAACCCACCCCACTGACTTCATTTCTTCTTTGTTGAAAAGCTTTTCCTTTGTTAGGTCTTCTACATTTCCGTATACATTCTAAGATCAGTTTGTTAATTTCTCCAAAAACATAGGACTATGACTGGGATTGTGTTGAATTTGTAGATCAATTTGAGAAGAATCGACGTCTTAACAGTACTGAGTCTTCCAATGCAGAGCACGGCACGTGTCCCCGTTGCGTGAAGTCTGCTGTAAATTCTCTCAGGAGCATTTTACACCATCAGCGCACAGGTCTGATGCAATATTCGTTACATTTATCACTAAGAATTTTGTGATTTGCTCCTATTGCAGCTGGAATTTTAAAAAACGTACTTTCTAATGATTTCAGCTAATATATGACACTGAGTGGGTTTCTGTATATCAACCCTGTATCCCGTGACCTTGCTTAGCCTCACTCAGTATTTCTAGTACTTGCTTTATAGATTCCTGTGATGATCTATGTAAGAATAATATCTGCAAATATAGACCAGTTTACTTATTTATTCCCAATCTTCATGCCTTTTATTTCTTTTTCTTTTCTTTTCTTTTTTTTTTACTGAACTGGCTAGCACCTTGAGTAATATATTAAATAGAACTGGTGAGAGTGGACATCTTTATCTTGTTCCCAATACTGAAATACTTCAGCATGTTACCATTAACTATGATATTAGATGTAGATTTTCTTTTGTAGCTGCCTTTTATCAGACTGAAGAAGTTACCCTCCAAATTCTCTGAGAATTTTCACCGTAAACAGCTGTTGAATTTTGTCAGTCCTTTTTTTATGCCTCGTATGGTTTTCTCTTTCCCTATGCCAGTGTGGTGAATTACATTGATTTTTAAATCTTTTAGATTAAGTTTGTTTATTTATTTTGAGAGAACAAGCAAGCTAGGGAGGGGCAGAGAGAGAGGGAGAGAATCCTAAGCAGGTTCCGTGCTGCCAGAGTGGAGCCCAACACGGGGCTTGAACCCATGAACCATGAGATCATGACCCGAGCCAAAACCAATTAAGTCACTCAGGCGCCCTGACATTGATCAATTTTTAAATGTTAAAGCAACCTTGCATTTCTGGGATAAACCTAACTTCGTCATAATTTATTTCTTTTAAAAATTTATTTTATTTTTTCTACTCTTACTGAGATACAATTGGCATTGTATTAGCTTAAGGTGTACAATGTGATTTGATACTTGTATTTATAGCAAAATAATTATCAAAGTCAGTCCAGTTTATATCCATTACCTCACATAGTTACATTTTTTCTTGTGATGAGAACTTTTAAGATCTATTCTCTTAACAACTTTCAAATATGCTATATTGTACCATTAACTATAATCGCCATGCTATACATTACATCCTTAGAACTTACTTAACTTGTAACAAGAAATTTGTACCTTTTGAGAAAGAATGAAAACTTGCCATTTGCAACAATGTGGATGGAACTGGAGGGTATTATGCTAAGTGAAGTAAGTCAGTCAGAGGAAGAGATATCCTATGTTTTCACTCATATGTGGAATTTGAGAAACTTAACTGAAGACCATGGGGGAAGGGAAGGGGGAAAAATAGTTTCAGAGAGGGAGGCAAGGCATAAGAGACTCTTAAATACAGAGAACAAACCGAGGGCTGATGGGGGGGAGGCGGGGTAGGGGTGCAGGGGAGGGGAAAATAGGGTGATGGGCATTGAGGAGGGCACTTGTTGGAATGAGCACTGGGTGTTGTATATAAGCTATGAATCCTGGGAATCTACTCCTGAAGCCAAGAGCACACTGTATACACTGTATGTTAGCTAACTTGACAATAAATTATATTTAAAAAAAAGAAAAAGAAATTTGTACCTTTTGACCACCATCACCATTTGAAGCCCTATGACCCAACATAGACATAATGTATCATAACATGTATCTATATATGATATCTATCTATCTGTATCTATATATCTATATATAGATATATATCTATATCTATCTATCTATATACTGTTTTTTGTGTTTATGTTCATGAGAAGTATTGGTCTTGAATTTTTTGTAATGTCTTTGTCAAATTTCTTCTGGCCTTGTAAAATATGTTTGGAAATGTTACCTCTTCCTCTATATTTTGAAAAAGTTTATGTAACATTGTTATTAGTTTTGTCTTAAAGATTTGATACAATTCACCAGTGAAACCATCTGGGTCTGGAGTTTTCTTTTGGGGATTTTTTTTTCTTTAGTTTTAAAACTTTATTTTGGAATAACTTGAGGTTTACCGAAAAGGTGCAAAGATGTACAGAGAGTTGTTATTCTTTACCTAGCTTCCCCTAATGTTAATGTCTCACATAGCCGTGGTATCTTTGTCAAAACCAAGAAATAAACATTCGTATAGTACTATTAACTAGACTAAGTCTTTATCTGAATTTCACCATTTTTCCCTCTAATATCCTTTTTTCTGTTCCAGAATCCAACCCAGTCTACCACATTACAGAAAAGTACTGGTGAGCTATTTTGCAGCCTCTCTTGACTTGAATTTGTCTGATGTTTTGTTGTGATTAGCCTGGGGTTATAGATCTGGGGGAAAATATCTCAAGGAGAAGTGCCCTTATCATGTTATATCATTGATGATGTTAACCTTGATTACTCGGTTAAGGTGATGTCTTCCAGGTTTCTCCTTTGTAAATTTACTGTTTTTCCCTTCCTATGCTCTATATTTTGGAAGCAAGTCAGTAAGTCCAATCTATAATCAATAGGATGGGTTTTACATTCCACCTCCTGAAGGACAGGTTTCTACATACATTATTTGGAAGTCTTTTGTGGGGAAAAAAGAAGACTTGTCTTTTCTCTCCCCATTTATTTATTTATTCAATAATTTATTGTGGATGCATGGATATTTATTTTTTCTTTGAGTTTATAACTGTTTATTCTGTAGATTGTCTTTTCACTGTCTTGATAGTGTCCTTTGATGCATGGAAGTTTTGAATTTTGTGTATTCATTTTATAAAGTGTTTCATAGTAGTTAAAAATAGTGAGTATTCTCTAATTTGGCAGTGCAGTATTCTACATTTTAATTTTATTGTACAAATTTCCTATATTCCCTACTCTGTCTGATAACCAATCAATAATTAAAAGAACTGTGTTAAATCTTCCACTATGACTTTGGTTATATCCTTATGTAAGGATCCTCTTTATCACAATAATGCTCTTTGAAAGTCTCCTTGTCTGATGTCAATATGGCTGGAACACATTTCTTTGGGGTAGTATTTAACTGGTTTATCCTTTTCCATTTCTTATTTTACTACTGTGTCGTAGTTTTAGGAGTGCTGTTGTGAAAAGCGTAGAGCTGGAATTACTTTTGACTTAAACTGTTATCTTTAAATTGGTGAATTTTACACATTTACATTTATTGTGATAACTGATATATTTGAATGTATTTATACTACCTTATTTCGTGTCCCTTTAATTGCTGGTTTGTTTGTTTGTTTGTTTGTTTGTTTTTCATCCTTCCTGCTGTCTATTGAATTGATTTCTCTGCTCACCATTGCTTCTTAGACTCTATACTTTTATTCTGGATCCTTCCTAAAGCATGTTCTTTTGCTCTTTCAGAGGTTAGTGGGAAATTCTCTCACTACTTATTTGTCTAAAAATGAATTTGTTTTGCTCTCACTTCTTGAAGATGTTTTTCTATTATGGCTGTCATTTTAAATACTCTTTTGTAGGTAACCTAGCTTTTGTGTTGGGTAATTTGTAGGCAATATCAACTTTTTTGAAATTTCTCTGTGACTTTGGAGTTCTGCAGTTTCACTACAATGGTTCTTTAAAAAATTTTTTTAATATTTTATTTTTAAGTAATCTCTACACCCAACATGGGGCTCAAATTCATGACCCTGAGATCAAGAGTCATATACTCCACCAACTGAGCCAGCCAGGTGCCCCTCACTACAATGGTTCTTTTTTTTTTTTTTTTTTTTTTTTTTGACAGAGAGAGAGAGTGGGGAGGGACAAAGGGAAAGAGAGAGAGAATCTTAAGCAGACTCCATGCCCAGTGCAAAGCCCAACATAGGGCTCGATCCCACGATCATGAGATCATGACCTGAGCCAAAATTAAGAGTTGGATGCTTAATCGACTGGACCACCCAGGTGCCCCATAATGGTTCGTAAGTGTGGATTTAATATCCTTTCTCATGATAGGGTGAGAATTGTGTGAATTTATGTCCTTTTATCAAATCTGAGAAAACCCCAGTCATTAAAAAAAATTTTTTTTTAACATTTATTTATTTTTGAGGCAGAGAGAGACAAAGCATGAACAGGGGAGGGTCAGAGAGAGGGAGACACAGAATCCAAAACAGGCTCCAGGCTCCGAGCTGTCAGCACAGAGCCCGACGCAGGGCTCGAACTCACGGACCGCGAGATCATGACCTGGGCCGAAGTTGGCCGCTCAACCGACTGAGCCACCCAGGCGCCCCAAACCCCAGTCATTTTAAAACATTCTGGAATTCCTGTCAGTATTGTTGGACATTTTCATTTTATTCTCCATGTCTTTTAATTTCTCTCTCATACTTTCTAACTCTTTACCTCTCTATGAAGCATTATGGGCACATCTGGTTCACTAATTCTTCCTTCAGTACATCTGATCTACCATTGATTTGTCCATTAACTATTTTTTCTTTTTCTTTTAGAGAGAGAGAGACAGAATGAGTGAAGGAGAGGGGCAGAGAGAGAGAATCTCAAGCAGGCTCCACACTCAGCACAGAGCCTGATATGGGGCTTGATCTCAAACTGTGAGATGATGACCTGAACGGAAATCAAGCATCAGATGCTCAACCAACTGAGCCACCCACGCACCCTTGGCCATTACCTTTTTAAAAAGAGGGACTGTTTTGGTAAAACCTAACACATGTACAGAAAAAGTACATAAAACACAGACGTACCACTAAATATTCTAAAGTGAACACCTATGTATCAATCACCCAAATTGTAGCAGAAATTGTCCAACTGTCCCCAGAAGCATTTTATGTGTCCCTTTCTGATCACCACCCTCTCTTTCATCCCGAATTTAACACCATCCTGACTTTTACATTAACACCTCCTTGCATCAGCAAACATCTATGTTTGTATCTTCCTTCCTTTGCTTTTGCCATTTTGTTTCCAAGGTGCATTAGTCTCTGGATGTTACCTGTAGCTGCAGCTCACCTACCTTCACAGCTGCAGGATCTAATGGCTGCTTTCCCGACATTGTGGCTATGCTCCGTCTGTGCCATTTCTATATCACTGTGCGATTTTATTTATGTAAGGAACAAAACAGCCAAAAGCACAGAATTTTATGTGAATGAGCAAAGAATAGGATTTTATATGAAGGGCTTCCTAGGCCCACAAATTACATGAAAGGCTAAATGGCCTGCTTTTTCAGGATCGAAATTTTACTTACTGTTGAATAAAGGTGCAAAATACAGAATAATGCACATAGTATGATCCCATTAAAGACATATTTTTGTACCTATGCATCTATGTTTCCTATGCATGTTACCTATGCATCAAGTTTACCGGTTCAAGTAATTCTAGAATTCTACAAGGTCCACACTGTTACCAGTGGTTACCTCCAGTATGTGGGAATCAGGCAGAATGCAGGAGGCTGGGAAAGTCTATCTGTGTGCGTGGGAGGAGCTATGTGGGCAAATCTTTTCACATTTTATTTATTTATTTATTTATTTAAAAAGCTTCCTTTCTTTCTCTTTCTTTCTTTCCTTCTTTCTTTCTCTTCCTTCCTCTTTCTTTCTTTCTTTCTTTCTTTCTTTCTTTCTTATCTTTCTTCTTTCAACAACATCAGTGAAAGTCATATTATCAGAAGAAGAAAGAGTGAGAATTTGCTTTTGGGAGCAGCCGGCTCCGCTAGGCTCTCCTCTCCTGGAGCTGGTGGCGGCCATCACCCTCCAGGACATAGCAGAGGCAGACACTTTAATGGTTGGTTTTCAGCTCGTGCAAACATGGCTTTAAACAGCAGCCCCCAAACTCAAGACAACACGTTAATTGCAAGCAAGTCTAATGGGCTGCTGGCCCCTTGAGAATGTGTGGGGTGAAGTAGAAGTCCAGAACAAAATGCAACCACTATCCCATGCACCCTGGGAATTAGCTGGATTTCTCACCTTCTCATCTCCCCAAGAGAGGGAGTCAGGGAAGAGGCAGAAGGAGGCGGGGTGGGGGTGGGGGGTTGGGGGGGCGGTGAGGAGGTAATTCATGTCCAGAGGGAAGCCCTGCAGTGATCAGAGGCTTTCCTTCAGGCTTAAGCTTTACCGACCCCAATGGTCTCTCGCAGACAACTTCTCAAGCTGCATCTGCTACAAGAACATCTCTTCCAGTCAAGAGCAGGGGCTGCACGGAATCTAAGAATGACTGAGAGCTTCTTAGGTATGTGGCCATCACTGTGCTCGCAACAACCCTACACAGGGCTTTTGGTCTTGCCCTCGTGTTACAGGGGGGGAGAGACAGCCTCACCAATGAGAAATGGCTTGTTCAAGTTCACACAGCTAACAGTAGCAGTTCATCTGGTCTGACTACCCAGCGTGCACTTTTTACCTCTAAACCCTAAGGCGGGACACCATGCTTCGATGATTTCAGAGTGAGTGGGCGTTGGCCTGGCCACCCAGTGCAGTGAAAAGGGAGAGCCACTAGAATTAGACAGATTCCCATTTTAGCTCTGTCCCTGAACAAGCCGCTTCTTTTGAGCCTGGATATCCACATCTGTAAAATGGGACCATACCTTTTCCTCAGGGTTGTACTGAAAATAAGAAATAGGACATGTGAAGAGTCTACTACCAGCCCAAGCACTGAGGCACCCAATAAAAAGCAGCCACCAGCACCATCGTCATCATTGTCCTCCCCATCATCACTTGAACTGAGAGGCACTCCTTTCTTTCCTTTTCCGAATGACCTAGAGCACAGCCCTTGAACTACCCCTGCTGGAAACTAGGACATGACTTACCCTGAGGCTTGCTCAGGATGGTGAGCAGAAGGAGAAAAGAAAGAAGGAGTCCTTATAGGTGCCCCACATTGCGCCTGTCTTAGAAGGTGGCCAGAGGCGTGCCCCTTCTTTCCATCCCCGTGGCCCCCTGCCTAGTCCAGACCTTGTTCTCTGTAGGCTTCCTGGCTCCCGGCCTCAGTCCTCTCCAATCTTTGCCCCACTTAGCAAGACCCATCACTCCCCAGCTTAAAAACCGCCCCCATCTCCTTAGCAGAGTGCGCCCCACGGTGGCCCTCACCCCTCCAACACAGCCCTCTCCTTTCTCCAGAATACCTCCACCTGTGCACAATTCCGCACTTTGCACGTGCTGGTTTACTCGGCAGGAATGCCCTCCCCATCACTCCCTCTTCCCGTGATGGCTCTCACTCCTCCTCTGGGGTCCCACTCAAAGTCTCTGAGAAGCGGCCCAGAACCCCACCCCACACCCAGGGGTAGGGACCCCCTCCTCTGCCTCACGGCACTTTATTCCCCAGTTAGTGTGCTGTAGGGAAAATTAACACGATTTACTGATTTCCAAAGCTATCTTCCCTACTGTCCTCTCTTCCTCTAGGCCACGGCCTGGGCTTATTCGCCACACACTCTCCCTGGGGCTGGCAGGGTGTCCAGTGCATAGTAGGTAAGTAGCAAATGTTTAGCACATGAATGAGGGCCAACTGCATCTCAATAAAAGGAAAAGCTTTCTAGTTATCAGAGTTATCCACAGGTAAACAGGTGCTAGTGAGCTCCCTGTCGCCGGAGGAATGTAAGCTGGAGTACACGAGCAGGGAGGGGTGGTGGCATGGATGTGAATTCATTGGTGGCTTGGATTCCTAAAGACACAAACCATGGACGAGTTTCACTGGAGTCTCCTGGGAGTGTTGGTTACTAATAGAGATTCCCCGACTCAGGAGATTCTGATGCTGCAAGTCTGGGGCAGGCCAGAAATCTGTGTTCAAAACATCATCCCCGGGAAATTTGGAAACACACCCCATTTAGGGACTGTCCCCAAGTCTTGGCTCCAAGATGTCACCCGGACACCAAGATAAGGGAATTGAATACTCAGGCTGGGGCTACAGGTCCTCAGATTCGGGGAGGTTGCGGACCCAGCCCTGGGCCACTCTGTTGAAGCTGGGTCTGAGACAGAGGAGTTCTAAGCCACTGATGAGCTCTGGGACGAAGGGGGTGCCTCCCCTGGGAACAGTCTCCCCAACCAGGGGTCCTCCAAAGGGCACCGGGGTCCTGGGGAGAGAAGAGCAGCAGAAGAGGTGGGCTGTGTGGGAGAGGGATGGCAGAGCACTGACATGCGGGTCACGATGTGGGGCCCCCTCCGTGCCTCCCTCCGTTTCCCCACCTATACCAGGCTTTGTACTGTCTTTAACAGGTTTCTCTGGCTCTGCCCATTCCCCAGTCTCCTTCTAGTGCGGATGGCTTGTTGCTTGGGAATGGGAATGAAATTTTCAAAGCTAGAATTGGCTGGTCCCAGACAAAACTCTAGGTACCCCTTAAGTATTAAGCTCCAGAAGCCAAAAGAGCTGGAATGGGGTTTTTCCTTGCTCTGCTCATCTCCCCTTAGAACAGGGGAGAATTAGAGAGGGGAGAGAGGATTAGAAAGAGCACTGAGAAGGGCCCCTGGTTGGCTCAGTTGGTTAAGCAACCGGCTCTTGATTTCAGCTCAGGTCATGATCTCATGGTTTGTGAGTTCAAGTCCCAGCTGCCGGTGCAGAGCCTGCTTGGAGTTTATAAAAGAGACACACCATTTGTCACCCATAAGACTGGTAAGAAGAAATAATTTGATAAGGGGGCAAAGTTGATGAGGCGGTGGGGGCAAAGTTTCACTTAGATACTGCTGGTTGGAGGGTAAATTGGTGCTGCTCCCTTGGAGGACAATTTGGCAGGATCTTTTTCACCTAAACATGTGCAAACTCTGTCAACCAGCAATTGCACCTGTGAGCATACGGCTTAGGAAGGCACGTGCACAGACAAACGGATACAAGCAGTGATTGGTGACAAACCAGAAACAGCCCCTATGTCCACAGCAGAGAAATGGACAAGACAAATGTATATTCACATGGTGGAATACCATACAGCAGCTTAAAAGGCATGAAAAGATCTGTTTGTATTATGTAGGATAGATTTCAAAAGCATACTGTTGAGTCAAAAAGGCAAGCAAGTTCCATGATGAAATACAAAGTATTAAAATGCCCACTATACATAAAACAATCCCATCCCCTATCGGAATGTAGCTGCTGGTAGAAAATGATCTGAAAACACACACCAACCTGACAACGGTATTCCATTTGGGAAGGGAACTGGGATTGGAGGATGGTGAACAAAAGGCCCTCTATTTGTAGTGTGTGTGTGTGTGTGTGTGTGTGTGTGTGTGTGTCTTTATTTAAGAGAATATAAGTATGTTATTTTTAAACTTTTTTCATTTTAAGACAAGTTAAAAAGCATTGCTTGTGTAGTGTTTTCCTCGAAGCCCGGGACCAATGGGAATGGGGGAGTGTTTGCCCCCCGGGGGTAGAAAGGCAGACCGCAGGCCAGGGCCTGGGTTCCAGCCAGTATAGCATTTCTGCCCGGACCACCCCGGCTGTGGCGGCAACAGCCAGGCCCTGTGGGAACAGGCTGGGCAGTTTCCAAGCTGCACAGGCCTCACGATTCGGCCCTTGACTAGAAGCCCAGAGCCCTGGATCCTGAGCACAGCTTGGCCACCAACACTGCTGTTCCCCCCCTTCTTAGCCTCAGTTGGCCCTTCTGTCTCAGACGGGGCCTGGGCTCAGGGCTCCCGAAGGTCCTCCTTCTGCTTATGGGAATGTGCTTCAGCCTGTCATAGCTGCAGTGTGAGATAGATGGGGCTATGACTCGACTTGGCCAGCCTGGAAGCCGGCGCCCGGGCCTGAATGTCTGCTGAGGGTTTTTAAATAGCTGGGCAGGCAGGAGCTGAGGGCCCCCGGAGGAGGGAGAACGCAGTCTCGCCTGGCAGAAACCCCAGAACGTCTGCCAATGGCTCGTGGCTCACACGGTGCCTGTTGGGCACAATTCTTCCTGTAGGGGCCCTCCTGGCTATCAGCTGTTTGAGGGCAAGCACCTCCCTTCTGAGCAGTCTCTTTTCAGTGCTGGTCACCCCCAGTTGTCAGACGGTCTCCGCATGTGGTCTGGGCCAGAAGAGCTGGACCTTGGCCTCCTCCGGTGGACCCTCCCCTTTCTCACTTTAATGCAGCCAAAGCCAGAGGAGCATTTTTCAGAAATAGCATCAGACTGAAGAAGCCGACTGCAGTTGAAATGCATCCCCCAGCCCAAGGCCTTCCTCCAGTGCCAGACTCCTGTCTTGACTCCTATGATTTGTCTTTGGGCCCCTAGGTCAGCACACTAAGTTTATCCCTTTCAGTTCTCCCTAGTAGCTTTTCCAACCATCATTTCAGCCTGTAACTACTACTCCTAATACCAATAGCTACTGTTTATTGACAGCTTATTCCTTGCTAGAAACTTTGCCTATGACTTCTCATGCCAGCCTCACAACAAACTTATGAAGAGATTCTGTAATGATGCAGACGGGGAAATGGAGGCTCAGAGAAGTTAAGTCACTTGCCCAAGGTCACACAGCTAAGCAAGGAGTCTGCATTTAAGCCCACGTTGAGGCCCCATGCTCTGGATAGTACAAGCCACTCTTCTGTGGCTCTCACCTCTGCTGTCCAACGTTTCACTGCCGTCCCCCACTCTGATAGAGCCTCAAGCCATTTCTAGACCTCTTCCAGACCATTGATGAACATGAGGAAAAGGCTGAGCTGATCTAGGAGTAATGAGATCCAGGGCCCCCACCTAGGGAGGATATCCATCAAAGGGGTGGCACCAGGAGTGCGGGAGAATAAGACCCTAGGCTCTGGAGTCAGACTAACCCAGACTTGGATCCCAGCCCTGCTTCTTGCCTCGTGACTGTGGGCAGGTTGTCGGTGTTCCTGAGTGGGTCTCTTCACTGGCGAAATAGAAAACATTGAGGCACGTCCCCACCCTGTTGTGTGCAGAAACTGAGATGTGTGGCACATTCACCCATTCACTCCCTGTACATTTACTGCGGACCAACTATGTGCTGAGGCAAGAGTTCTACCGAGTTCTAGCAAGAGCTCAATCAACGTGTAAGTGTTCAGATAGAGCTTGGCATGTCCAAGGGCTTGGGAAATGCAGCCACTACTGTGTTGTGCCAGGCACCTGCACCCCCTAGGGACCTCTCCCCAAGCTGCCCACCCATCCTTACTTGTTGAAATTTCGAAACTCGGCAGGGCTGGGGGTGTGACTTCTGCCATCGCTCTGGTAGTCCCGGTAGCTGATGAACTCCTGCCAAGGACAGCGGTAGCCCTTGGGGATGGCCGTGTGGTTGAACTTCTCCGGCGGGACGCCCTTCAGCGGCTGGGCATAGCCTGGAGGTGGAGCAGGGCGTGTGGGAGGCAGGCAGGCTGGGGCACCCGGGGGGCTTTTCTCCCTCTGCCCCCACGCCTGCCCACCTGGTGGATATGGTTGGGGGAGGGAAGTCTGGAGCTGGGGTAGAGGAGTGGGAGGGATGTAATGCCAAAGTTGCGCCAGCAAAGGGGACTGAGGCTTCCCCACCCCTGGAAGCAAGGAGGACCGGCATCTCGAGTCGGGGCGTAGACTCTGGCTGGCTTTGTGACCTTGGGGACGTTGCTGTGCCTCCCTGGGCTTGTGTTAGATCTGTGGAGGGGCGTGGGGGGTCAGGGAGGTGGACTAGATAGCCCTCTGGGCACTGTCCCTGCCCCACCCTGGAGCACTGCCACGCTTGGGTCCCCCAGCCCTGGTCCCAGGACCCGGGGCTGAACTCACCTGGCGCCAGGGCGCTGGGGCTGCGGGGGCGTTCCGCAGGGAAGGCTGAGGGCTGGGCCACCTCGGGGCCCCCGGGCGTGGCCCGGAAGATGTGGAGCTCAGAGCTGCAGCTCTGCCCCTCAGGGCCGTTGGCAACCTGGGCACAGGAGCGGGCGCTCAGAGGCTGGCCCGAGCTGCCTGGCTCCTTCCCCCGAACTCCCCCATTTTCCCAGGGCTCCCTCCACGCTCACCTTCCCCTGGGCATGAAGGGGGCCGGCCTCCGCTGTTCCCGCTGTTCCCGTCACCTTTCCCTTGGCGCTTCGGTCCACCAGCTGTGGGCACAAATAGACCACAGGGAGGCTCAGTGGGGCAAGGATCCAGGGTTGTCCCAACACCGAAAAAGGGACGGGCGCATAATCTTAGCGCCCACATCCCGGGGATGCGGGGTAGGGGGGATGAGTTAATAGCGAAGAACGCTAAACTCGGTGCCAGGGACAGGGAGATGGGCTCTATATGTTAGATGCTATTCTAATATTGACCCTGGCCAGATAACCTTCCTGAGTCTGTTTCCTTGTCTGTGAGATGGAAGTACTGATGATAATATCAGCTCACAGGGCCCTATGAGCATAAAATGAGATGATACATGTGAAGTGTGTGGCTAGCGCTGTCTCAGGCACCTCGCGAAGGTAGGTGTTTTGTCGTCTTTACTCTTGTGCATCCTGCCACATCGTCCCCTCTCAGTCACCCCCTGTCTAGTCCAGAAATGGAGTGGCGTATGAGTGGAATGTCCCTGAGCGACTGAAACTACCTGCAGACTCTTTGAAGCCTGAGGATAAGCCGTTCTTGTCTCTACCAGCAGACTGTTTTCTGGCCTTTTCCTTCTTCTAGAGGCAGGAAGAGAAGGAGTTCTCTCTCTTAGGTTCTCTCTCCGTTCTCTCTCTCTGTGTTCTCTCTCTGAGGTCAAGCCCAAGTCTCATCTAAATCCTGCTCACTGCCAATTCAGCCCAGAGCACTTTTTGTAGGAGCCAGAGTGCCCTCCTCACCCCACAGCTCGCCCTGCCCGGTCCGCTCTCCGTTTTGCGTCTACGGAGAGGCACCTAAAGAGGTAACGCTTTTCTAGGATCACACGGCAAGTCAGGGGCTCGAGCCGATGGGAACGTCACAGCCTTTCCAGCGGGAGCTGGAGGGGCTCCCCAGGGGCCAGAGGTCTTCATCTGACTCGCTGCTTGGCTCTAGGCTTGGCTCTAAGCTCACCGAGCCTCAGTTCCCCGGTAAGCACGGTGGGGGCTAACTCACCGCCCTCTGGCTGGCTGGAAATTCAAAGGTGAACCTCTGTACCCGGCGCTGTCTCTTCTGGAAGAGGAGGGATCCTCTGTTGTTGCGTAGCGAGAGCTCCTCCATCATCAAGTCCTGGGGCACACTCAGCTTCTTGCCCAGGTCCAGCAAAGGGACTGCTCAGAGAGGCCAGAGGGAGCTCTTACCACCAAACCCTCAGGGCACTCGGGGCTGCCAGCCTCCAAGTGACCTCCTCTGAGCAGCTCCAGTACCATGCCGCGGAATCTTAGCCCGCCTGGGGGGCAGAAATGAGCTCGCAGAGTTTAATGTGCATGTGTTTGACACCCAGTGAAACTGAGTTCTTCCAGATGTTCTCTGGCCATTTGTATTTTTTCCACGGATGTCCTCGGCAGCTCTTTGCCCACAGTGGTGGGAGCCGTGAGACATGGTCAGATTGTAGATATCTCCTAACGGTAAGCCATGGGTGTGAGCCATGCGAGGGGAGGAGGGGTACTTTCTGGCCTGAGCCACTGGCAGGAAGGCACAGCCGCTCACTGAGGCGGGGAGGGCAGGAGGAGGGTGAGAGGGGGCAAGATCAGGAGTTCAGTGTTAGACGTCTGTTCGTTCAGTTTTAAAATAGCCTTTTATTATTATAAAAATAGCATATATGTGCATTGAAGAAAGTTAGGAAATACAGATATAAAGGGGAAAGAGAAAAATGTCATTTCTATCACCTGGAGATGTCCACTTTTAACACCTTGGTGTGTGTCCGTTCATATCTTTTTTTAAAGACTACCTATTCATGTATGAGTTTTCAGCCAAAATGAAGTCATAGTTATACAAGCTTTGTGACTTGGTTTTATCAGTTGAAGATCTCCACCTGTACACACATGAAAAGATACTCAGCCTCACTCATGATCAGGGGAACACAAATCAAAACGGTAATGAGATATCACCTCACACCTGTCAGAATGGCTCACACGAACAATCCAGGCAACAACAGATGTTGGCGAGGATGCGGAGAGAGAGGATCTCTTTTGCATTGTTAGTGGGAATGCAAGCTGGTGCAGCCACTCTGGAAAACAGTATGGAGGTTCCTCAAAAAACTAAAAAGAGAACTACCCTACGACCCAGCAATTGCGCTACTAGGCATTTATCCAAAGGATACAAAAATGCTGATTCGAAGGGGCACATGCACCCCCATGTTTATAGCAGCACTCGCAACAATAGCCAAAGTATGGAAAGAGTCCTAATGTCCATCAACTAATGAATGGATAAAGAAGATGTGGTATATTGGAATACAATGAAATATTACTCAGCGATCAAAAAGAAAGAAATCTTGCCATTTGCAATGGTGTGGATGGAACTAGAATGTATTATGCTAAACGAAATAGGTCAGTCAGAGGGAGATAAATATCATGATTTCACTCATATGTGGAATTTAAGAAACACAACAGATGAACATAGGGGAAGGGAAACAAACATAAGATAAAAACAGAGAGGGAGGCAGACCATAAGAGACCCTTAAATACAGAGAACAAACTGAAGTTGCAGGAGGGGAGGGGGGAGGGGGATGGCTTAAATGGGTGATGGGCATTAAAGAGGGCACTTTTTGGGGTTAGCATTGGGTGTCACATGTTAGAGATGAGTCACCGGGTTCTACTCCCGAAACCAAGACTGTATGTTAACTAACTTGAATTTAAATAATAGTAAGAGATCGCCACCTGCGCAAGTGAACACATTTTTATTTCACACAATCCCTAATCCATATTTAAATCCCCTTAATTGTCTGCAGAATTGGGCATATAAGGTTTGAAGAACCTCGACGACACCCAAACGGAGAAGCCGAGGAGGGCACCAGATATGTGAGCCTAGTGCTCATGGGACAAACTGACCTGAGATACAAATTGGGGCATCGTGGGCCTACAAACGGTATCTGTCATTGTCTTTGTTGTTTGATGAAGACTATTACATTTACTTTTTTTCTCAAAGTTAGGATGAGTCGTCGTAGCCATGGAGAGGGTTTCCAGGCTATCCTTAATGGTTTCAGAGCCCAACAAACACTGTTACACCCTTCCCAACAAGGGAAGGCTTTTGGAGGCAAGGAGTGACAGAGTGGTGAGGGCACTGACAGGAAAGGGATACGGGGGGGACAGCGTGGCCAGAGTTGTCCATCTCTAAAATCCGATACACGGAGGTTCGTGTTCCAGCTCTATAAACGGTATGTAGAGCCGGAAGGCTGGATGAGATCACTGGGGATGTGAGAATGGGTAAAAAGATCCCAAGCCTGAGTTCCAGGCCTGCCGCATTCAGACGGAGGAGGTGAGGAACCAGCCACGGAGCCTGGGAAGGGGAGCCTGGTGAAGCAGGAGGAAATCCAGAGTGTGGGGCCCTGGAAACCAAGTGATGAAAGTGTTTCGGGGAAGATGGGTTGATCACGAAGCCACATGCTTCTGCTTAGTGAGGAGGAGGAAGGCCGAATACTGGCCGTCCTCTTTACTGTCATGGGGTTATTATTGGTCACCCTCACAAGAGTAGTTTCCATGGAGTATTTGGGTGTGAAAATCTTACTGGAAAGTGTTACGAGAAAATGGACAGGGGAACATTATAGCCACACCACGAGCAAGCAATGAACCAAATCTAGGATGTGGGACATTTTATAGGGCAGCTGGCCTGGGTTCTTCAAAGGAGTGAATGACATGGGGAAAAAAATAGAAGAAGACAGGGCCGGGAGGGCGGGGGGTAGGGTGTAGATTAAAAGAGATTTAAGAGACGCGGCCACCAAATAAACAGTGGTCCTTCTTTGGATGCTCATTAAAACAAACTAGAAAACTGAAGAAAGTTGATGCTGGCACTGGTTACCAAGCCAAAGTTGCTAACAACTTGAGAGAGAGAGACAGAGAGAGAGAGGGAGAATCTCAAGCAGACTCTACACTCAGCACAAAGCCCAATGTGGGGCTCAATCCCACCACCCTGGGATCATGACCTGAGCTGAAATCAAGAGTCAGATGCTCAACTAAGACACCCAGACCCCCCTCTTTTCATTATTTTGGATGCCTCCTGAGCCTGATGAAATGACAGGCTCTTTGGGTTTTGCTTTGGACTGCAGGAATGAAAGGAGGGCCACGGAGATTTGCACTCTCTATTTTTGTGTGTTTGGAAATGAGCTTAATAAAATGTTGAAGACAGCGAGCGAGGAGGGGAGAAAGTATAGACAACAACGTTGAGGAGTTATGCTCTACAGGACCCGAGGCATCTGTAGAGTCAAGAGGTGTTTGTCTGTTTTTAAGAGGGAGAAGTAAAAGCATGCTTTGTGGCTGATGGGAAATTTTGATAATGCAGTAGAGAGAGGGCAGAATGGAAGAATGTCCTTGGGCAGGAGAGAGGGGCAGGGAGGGTATCTGGTGCCCAACTGGAAGGGGTAGCTTCAGACATGTGCACGGAGAGGTCAGCCACCACGTGGGGAAGAAAAACAGGGA
The DNA here is from genome assembly GCF_023721935.1 of Panthera uncia. Taxonomy (NCBI): domain Eukaryota; kingdom Metazoa; phylum Chordata; class Mammalia; order Carnivora; family Felidae; genus Panthera; species Panthera uncia. The sequence goes on from NW_026057577.1 coordinate 110,323,613, forward strand.
ACGCCGAACAGAGGTTCCCTTTTGGTTCCGTAATTCTCAGTGCAATAGGAAGCAAGGTCATCAGTTGGGAACGAGGATAGGGGAGGAGGCATTGGGAGTTTGGGGAGAGAGGTTGCCAACGTTGTGTAAGAGAGTAGTACCGGACGGGGAGACAGGCCTGATGTGGCCACCAGGCGGCATCGAGGCCAAGGCAGGTGCTGTGATTCATTCCAGTCGATGGGATCCAAACAGCCTTTTTAAAAAAGGAGGCTGATGATTTTTTTCATTCTTTCAGCAAATAAAGAGAGCGCACCTTTTACATGTTAGGAACAGAAAGAGATCCATTGTAGGGTAAGAGAGGCAAAAAAGCAAGTTTCAGAAGAATCTGTATTCTAGGATTGCACTCATATTTTAAAAAATAAGTACTGTTGATGCACACATTGAAAAATCTGCATGGAGACGTGCCAAATATTAGTAGTGACTACATACAGGACATAGGAAGAGGAGGGCTGGAAATCACACTAATTTTTAATGAGAAAAGGTACTGCATACTTAAAAGCATGAAAGACTATTTATACCGAAATATATAATAAAAAGTCCCCTGGCATCATACTGTCAAATATTATCCAGATGAATTGACCTCGACAGTAAAAAAAAAAAAAGTTACAGATAAAATCTATTTAAGGAAACAATTCTATTTCTAGGCTCTCATTCTTAGGGAGAAAAGTTGAATAAGCATGCCTGAAGTTATGTATACAAGGATGTTTATGGCAGTGAGGGTTCAGATTGTGAAAACCGGGCATCAGTGTTGTGGGGGTGCTGCCCAGATGTCCTTTATCAGTGGCTCTGTGTCACAACTGGCCCCTTCTGCAGAGAGCTGCCTGGCTGAGCAGAAGTGCTCACAGCCCCCTCGCTGAAGGCAGGGTGAATTCTGTGGACTCTGGGGGCCTGGAGCCCCCACAAGGTCAGACTGAACCTGGGCTACAGATGAGCCCATATCCTGGCTTAGCAATTTCCCCCACCCTATCCCCCTCCTGTCATTTCCCTCCTCCTGAGAGTCCAACCTCAGTAAGTCACTTGCTTGAGAATCTTCAACTCTGTTCCTAAGGGTCCAACCTGAGATGAGCCTTCACGACTGCCAGTAAGGTGTGTGTGTACCAATATGCTGAATATATTATGTGCTGGGGGAGCAGGGGGAGGGGATGGAGAGAGAAATCATAGCAGGAGGGAAAGAAGTCTCTGGAACGCTGCTAGTGGAAAAAAAAAAAAAGCAAGCTAAAGAACCCAGCATATAGTACTTAGCCCACATGTATTTGCATTTATATAAATACGTTTGTATATGAACGGAAAATGGATTTACACAATTATGCTAACAGTGGTTATCTCCAGATGGTCCCATTACGAGGAACTTTCACTTTCAAAGTCATTCATGTCTGTTTTGTCTGAATATCTTATAAAATGGATGTATTATTTGTACAACCGTGTAGTAAGGAAGAGGGCTCTGGAGACAGAGATCTGGAGTCAAATCTCAGCTCTACTGACTACTACATCCATGATCACCTAGCTCCTCTGAACCTCGGTTTTCTCATCTACAAAACAGGGACAATAACATCTAACTTACAGAGTTGTTGTTTATGTGTATAACATAGAGCATAAAAGCCCTTAGCACTGGATCTGATGCAGAGTCAGTACATAATAATGGTAAGTGTTTTCATCATCATCACCTTACAGTGCTGTCTTCTGATGGTGAGACTATGAGATTTTTTTTTTCTTTCTACTTTTCTTTGGTTTCAGAATTGTCTTGCATTAATATCCTAGCGATAGTCAACAACGTATACATTTCCAGTCTGGCATAAATGACATGTGTCCACATTTGGGGGGGCCGCAACTACTTAGACAAAGGGGAAGATAAAGCATTGCCTGGTTCTTCTAGTTAGAGCATCAATACCTCACCAAGTTGGCATATTTTAGCACTTGAAATCATGAAGTTAAAAAAAAGAAAAACTTGATGCCAACAAAAGGAGGCAAGAACACACAAAACAGGTTAGGACCACTCACATATAAAGTCATACGACATGGTTAGGGGAGCCTGGGTGGCTCAGTTGGCTAAGCGTTTGACTTCAGCTCAGGTCATGATCTCACAGTTTGTGAGTTCGAGCCCCATGGCAGGCTCTGTGCTGACAGCTCAGAGCCTGGAACCTACTTTGGATGCTGTGTCTCCCTCCGTCTGCCCCTCCCCTGCTCGCGCTCTGTCTCTCTGTGTCTCTCAAAAATAAGTAGAACGTTAAAAAAAAAAAAAGTCATTCAACATGATTAAATACTTCTTAGAACCCTGCACGGGGCAAAACCGCAGTGGTGTCGATTGATGAGGGTTTACCGGAGCTCGGTTCACTGTCCGCGTGCACCAGGACACTTGCCTGAAAGGTGAATGTGTGGCCCCCCTCCAGGTCCACTGAATCAGAATCCCTGGGGGAAGGGGCTGGGACTCTGCATTTTGAACCCGCAACACCACTTCACTATCATTCACACTAAAGCCTGAGAGCTAGGACTTGGCTGAATTCATTTTTTAAAATACTTGAAATGCCCTGACGTAGGCCAAATGAACAGACTCCAGAATTACGCGGAGAGTTCCAGAAGGGGTCTTCTATGGTGATACACATGTGTTTTAGATGATTTCTTCATTGAGTGAGCTGGCTTTTAAGTGAAATGGTCTGAGTCACCCTGGGGAGCCTGCTCTTGCCAGCCTGCCTTACTCTCCCCGCCACCTTGTCTCTTGCCACAGGGGCTCGGTGAGACCCACAGTTACAGGAAACAAGGGCAAGTGTACGGGGAGCTTGGGGCCACGGTTAGGCTGGATCTGGGACCAGAGCCCTCAGTGCTCAACTCGGGGCTGAGGTAAGGACTTAGTTGGGCCCAGGGCCCAGTCTAGGGCATTCAATCTCAGCTCCTGGGTGTGTGGGTGTCAGGGCAAGGCCCCTCCCAATGCTTCGGGAAACTTCCCAGCCCAAGTGGCAGATTCCACAGGCACTCCCTCAGGGCTGGCCTGGAACTCACACCTGTTTGCCCGGGCCTCGGGCCAATAGGCCTGCGTGGCTGCCCTTTGGGACCAGGAAAGGATGGGGTCAGAGGAACCCACAAGGGCTGAGTCCACCTTACCTGGTCCAGTGAGGTCCCCCATGGCAGCCATCACGGGCCCCTTCTCCTTAGGGATCATCCTGTGGAAGAGAGATGCCTGCAAATGGGCCAGTCCTCCTCCATCCACCCCCAGACCTCCTCTTAGTCCCTGCCAGACCTCCTCTCAGTCCCTGGTCCACCCAGCCTCAGCCCTGAACCGCCTTGGTCCACCCTAGTCTCAAGGAAGGGCTGTCTGAGCTGGAAAGGGCTTTGGGGCCTCTGTGTACAGAGGAGGAGACTGAGGTCCAGGGAAGGCAAGGGAGGTGTGAGAGGCCACACAATGTGCTTCACAGGTTGTCAGGGAGGCACTCTTTCTTTAGGGGCTGATCTCTGGGACATGAGGGGTAGGGGAGGTGGGGGTCTCAGACCACTGTCATCCACTCAGATGAGCTTCTAATCAGAGGCTGAAAGAAGATGGAAGTTTAAGTCAGGGAGAGGGGGGTAAGGATGGGTTGTCAGTCTGGGGTCTACAAGGCTGGTCCTGTCCTTTTATCCCCAATACTTGGCTCGGAGGCTTGAGGGCACAGGCTGGTCCAAGGAAGCTGAGAGACCCATTGCCCCCCTTCCCTATGCCCCATCCCTCAGCTGACTTACAGGGGGCTCTCTTCTGCCTCACCCCTTCTCTCTTTCCTCCTCCATCTCCCCCCCCCCCCCCCAGTTTGCATCTCATGGGACTTTCCAGGGATCTTGGAGGAGATTTACAAACAAAAAGAGATCTAGAGCCCCAGAGGATCCCTGCAGGCTCCAAGTCCAGATTCCCCGATTTGCCCCCAGGAGAGAAGGCAGAGCCCTTGAGGCCCCTGACATACTACCCACCCCTGTGCTTTGCTTCCAGGTTTTTCTACACTCCTTCCTTTGGAAAAAAGTCTGCCTCTATCTATACTCCACACTCACACATGGCCCCTGGTCAGTGGGCACTGAACTGGGCAACCTGGAGTCCAATCCATGCCCCTGACTTCCTCTGTAACTGTGTGCGAGTAGCTCTCCAACTCTGTGCCTCAGTTCCTCTTATGTGCCCTTATTACATAAGGAGGGTGGGCTAGATCATGGGATCCACAGATAGACGTTGGGGCATCCATAACCGCCCCCCCTGCCCCACAAACTGTGTCACACATAAGCATGTCTACAGGCTTTTGGGGGGAGGGCCATGAGTTAGGGGAGAGTGCTCTGACCGTGACCACTCAGGAGTCTACAGTGCATGGGTCTGTTTCTTGATAAACACTCCCCTTACAGACAGGCACGGACATTGGGAAGGGCTCTCATCTTACAGACACGGACGCTGCTCCCTTCCACAGCCTAAAGATCTTGAAATGCTGTGCAGAGCCGTCACCTATGCCCACCTCGAATCCCAGCCACCCCTCCTCATTCAACCTAAAGTGGCCTAGAGCTTAGAATCCCTCCACTCCCAACTCAGGCACTGAGCTTCCTTGAGGCCCCCGGTTCCCCAGCCCCTCCGCAGGGCCCTTCCTCTGCTTGGGGGCCAGGGCTCATGCTCTCTGCCTACGCCCCGAAGCTCCTCGAGCTCCCCTAAGATCCTGGTACCTGAGAGATGGAACCGAAGTGTGCAGGAGGGAGGGTCAGACTCTCAAGATTAGCACCTCTGTCGGGAAGCTGAGAGCTGAGTAGTCATGTAGGTGTTAGTGGTCCTCGGTCCAGTCCGAGCCGGGTGTGCCCTTGCAGCCGGCTCTGGCCTCAGCTGAGAAGAATCAAGAATCGTTCCTGCCTTGTCGTGGCTCACAGCCTTATTTCGGGCTGCAACAGGATCCAGGGACAGATGCTAAAAGCACCAGGCCCCAGGGAAGACAGGTGCCCCGGCAGCAGGCCCTTGCAGACAGAAGGGCTTGCACACACACACACACACACATATGCACACACCAAAGTCACCTGGAAATGCTGAGAGTCAGTTGCCAGTCACTTGAGCTTGCTAATTGTATCTTCAGTGCCTAGAACGGAGCCTGATAGGAATTCAATAGATATTTGTTGAATGAATGAATGGATGGATGGATGCTTGAATGAATGAATTCTCCCCTGATATCTTTGCTTGACTTGTTCATTTCTTCTTTCCTTTTTTCTTTCCTGCCTTTCTTTCCTCCTTCTGCTCCCTCCCTCCCTTCTCTCCCTCCCTCCACCTTCTCACATTCTCTAAGTCTCTCTCTATGGAGTGCAGATAAATATGGCAGGGCTCTGTCCTCAAGGAGCTCAGCCAGGCCCAAGTCAGACCCGTAAACAAGCCTTTGCGCTGCATGATGGGAAGTGCTCTGGGAGTACCCAGGGGAGGGTGCCACCAGCTTGGCCTGGGGGTGGAGGGGTGGGGAAGGCACTTCCCAGAGGAGACATTTGATCTGGGCCTGGAAGGCCAGTGGGAGTTCAGTGGGCAGAGGGGCACGGGCATTGCAGGCAGAGGCCACATTGTGTATAACAGTGTCAGGGGTCTTCAAGCAGAGCCAGAACTTGCCCCCAGCGTTGAGAGATGGGTAGGGTGGGGCTGAGAGATGAAGCGGACAGGTGGGCCAGATCACAGCAGGCTTTTCAAAAGGAAGATGTGCTTTATAAAGGGCTGTTGAAGAATTTGAAACAGTGGAATGCCGCGGTCAGATTGGCATTTTCCAAATATATCTCTGGCTGCCAGGTGGGCAGGGGGCCAGACTGGAGGCGGGAAGATTTTACTGTGCTCAGGTGGGAGATGGGGAGGCTGCACAGGGGTAGGAACAGAGCCCATGGAGAGGAGAAGGACCTGAGGGGTATCTGGGGAATCATCAGGTCCTGCTAAGAGACTGGATGTGGGGAGCGAGGAAAATGCCACTCTGGCTTGAGTGACTCGGAAAGGTAAAAGGGGAACAGATTGGGGTGGCGACAGATGCTCAGCTCAGTTTGGGATAAACTTGATTTGAGGTGTCAGGAATGGGAATCACCAGTAGGAGACTGCGCCCAGGAGGGGCTCCAGCTGAAGATAAAGATTGGGTCATTTGCAGGGAAGGGTGGGACCGGCAAGGACGTGCTGGGCCCCGGGGTGGCCAGCACCTGTACCCATGTGCTGGGACAGACTATCCAAGGGTGCGTTTTTTTTTTACATTTATTTCTTTTTTTAATTTTAATTTTTTTTTTCAACGTTTTTTATTTATTTTTGGGACAGAGAGAGGCAGAGCATGAACGGGGGAGGGGCAGAGAGAGAGGGAGACACAGAATCGGAAACAGGCTCCAGGCTCCGAGCCGTCAGCCCAGAGCCTGACGCGGGGCTCGAACTCACGGACCGCGAGATCGTGACCTGGCTGAAGTCGGACGCTCAACCGACTGCGCCACCCAGGCGCCCCTTTTTACATTTATTTCTGATAGAGAGAGACAGGGCACAAGTCGGGGAGGGGCAGAGAGAGAAGGAGACACAGAATCTGAAGCAGACTCCAGGCTCTGAGCTGTCAGCACAGAGCCCAACGCGGGGCTCGAACTCACAAACCGCGAGATCATGACCTGAGCCGAAGTCGGACGCTTAACCGACTGAGCTACCCAGAGGGTGTATTTCTGACACACTCATAGGAAGAAGCCTGGGCTCTGCTGTGGCCCGCAGGAGGTCCACGTTCTGCCCCTTAGGATCCTGCATCCAGCCTCTGCTGGGAGCTCCTAGAGAGGAAGGAGAGGGATGTTCCCAGGGCAGGCTCGGCCTCACCTGGGAGTGGGGCCACAATCCCCTTCTCTAGACAAAGGACACCCCCCTCAGGTGAGAAGCACTCCAGATAACCTGGGTCTTGAGCTCACTAGGGTTATCTGGACTCACATGGGATCTCTTGTAGGGGCTTCTCTCCCTGCATGGAGCCCCAACCTGCCATGAAGAAACAGCCCCGGAGCACTGGCCCCTGACCTGGTTTGGCCCTGCCTGCTTCAGTGACAGTGTCTTGTGGTGAGGGCCTGGGAAATACCACCCTGAAACATCACCTAGCCCAGCTCATTCTGCACACACAGGGAAGCTGAGGCTGGATAAGGAGTGGCCTTATTCAGGGTCACCCAGCTAGTAGATGACAGGATCAAGATTTCAACCCTGGGACTTCATCTATGGCCTGGAGTTTTTCCATTGTTCCCCATCTCTCTTCATGGCCGCTACTCCCCGAGCTCCCATCCCACCTGTATCAAACATTCTCATCCACCCAGAGCCCCTTGGACTGTTCCATGGGGAGAAGGGAGGGGCTTTAGACACAGCCGAAAATGACACAGGAGGCAGAAGCATACAGGAAGCATTTATTGAGGGCCAGAGATGAATTCTACAGGAGGCAAGAGGCAGAACACAGGCAGTCTCTAGTGGGTTAGAGAGGATAGGGGCTGGGAGAAGGCAGTGACAGGGAGAGAACAGCCAGGAGAACTGAAGCTTCTCAAGGCTGCCTCCTGCTGGTTCTTTGGGGGAAATGCAGGCAGAAGTGGATTTGCTATGCTTTGGCATCAACCAGGGGCCCAATAGTGTCTTTTCTCTGAAAGAGGCCCTTAGCCCCAGTCTCCCATGCTACAAGGAACCCTGAAACAGATGGGGACTTTGGTAAATGTGGTCACTCATCATTGACCAAGCAGGAGCACCCTTTTACCTTCCCACTGTCAGGGCCTATGTTCCCAATCCTTAGGCCCTAGGCACCCTCTGGGATCACTCCTTTATTCCAAAGCCCCCCTCCCAACTCTCTCCCACTGTGGCCCAGCTTTCCCTAGCCTCACTTAGGGGTTCCAGGTCTAACATCATCTGATGCGTGGGTAAGTCTACCTCTAACCCCAAATCACACTCACTCCCTCACCTTTAGCCACATCCTGGTGTCCTTTCACCTGCATCTCTTTGATCCTCAGCCCATTCCAA